>NW_026974555.1:0-66595 GCF_015220805.1 Pogoniulus pusillus | reverse complement strand
GCTGTACCCAGCCCCGGGGGGGTCTTAGGCGGAGTTGGGGGGTCCCGGGAGGGGTCCGAGAGGGCTCGGGGGGGAGCGGGGGAAGGGGCTGGGGGGTTTTGGAGAGTCCCAGAGGGGCTTCGGGGGGGCCCCAGGGGGGTTTGAGGAGTCCCGGGGGGGGGGATGAGGTGGCTGGGGGGGGGCGAGAGTGGGGGGAGGGTCTGGGGATGAGTCAGTGGTTGCCAGGGGCGCTTGGGGGGGTCGCAGGGGGATTTGGGGGGGGTCCGAAGTGGCTGAAGGGGGTAGGGGGAGGGTCTGGGGGTGTTGTAGGCGGCCCCGGGGTTGGGGGGGTTTGGGGGCGCCTTGGGAAGGGTCCGAGGTGGCTGGGGGGAGGGGGCAGTGGAGCAGAGGGAGGGTCTGGGGGTGTCATGGGGGTCCCCGGGTGAGGTTTTGACGGGGGTCAGAGGTGGCTGGGGGGGGGAGGGGAAGGGTCTGTGGGTGCCGTAGAGAGTCCCAGGGGTGCCTGGGGGGGACTGGGAGCAGTGGGAGGGGACTGGGGGGACGCTGGGGGGTGCTGGGGTCCCTCCCCCGAGGCTCCTTGACCTGCCCTGCCAGGGAGGTGCTGCTGCCGCTGCCTGCTGGCCTGGCACAGGTGGCACTGAGGGCGCTGGGCCCAGGCCTGCAGCCCCCAGCCCGGCCCGGGGGGAGGCCTCAGCAGCGCCCCCAGGCCAGGCTGCAGTGCTGCGGGGACAAGCTGAGGGCCTGAGTGGGCACTGGGGGGCGCACAAGGAGGTGAGTGGGGGTCTCTGGGGGGCCAGTGGGCGGGTCTGGGGGTCCCTGGGAGGTCCCGGAGAGGGTCTGGGGGTCCCTGGGAGGTCCCTAGGAGGGTCTGGGGGTCCCTGAGCCCTCCCCCCATAGGCTCTGGGTCTCCCGGGGCTGTGCTGGAGACCATCGAGCGCTTCGGAGGGGCGGGGCAGGGGCAGGCCCCGCCCACGACAGAGGATGCACCAATCAGCTGCTGACCCTCCCCGTCCTAACCAGGCCCCCCCCCCAATAAAGCACCAAACTCCGCCAGGTGGACCCTGCCTTCATTTATGCAAATGAGGGGGCGGGGCACAGGGGTGACCATGCCCACAGCCCCCACAGGATCCACCAATCAGCTGCTGACCCAGCTCCACCAGCCCACTCCTCCCGCAGCAGCAGACCCCTGCAGAGCCCTGCAGTGCCCTAGAGACATCTCCAGACTCCTGCAGACAACTTCAGACCTTTCCAAGGGCTCTGCAGACCCTTACAGACTCCTGCAAACTCTTCACACCCCTAAGACCTCTACACACAGCCACAGCCTCCTCTGCAGAGCCCTGCAGCCCCCTCCACACCTTCAATGGATTCCTGCAGACACTTAACAGATGCCTGACAGAGCTCCACAGACCCCTGCAGACCTTTACAAGATGCCTGCAGACACCTGCGGGCCCAGAACAGAAACCTCCACACACCTGCTGAATGCTACAGACACTTGCACACCCCTCCAGCCTCCTAGAGACCTCTAGGGACCCCTCCCGACCTTTCCATAGAGCCCTGCAGACCCCTACAGACCTCTACAGACACCTCGAGACCTTTGCAAGGCACCTCAAGACCTTCACAGCCTTTTGAGACACCTACAGCACCACAGACACCTCTACAGACCCCTAACCACCTCCACAGACACCCAGAGAGCTCCACAGACTTCCAGAGAGCCCTCCAGGCCCCTAAGGGTACCTACAGATGCCTCCAGACCCCCGCACACCTCTGCACACTCAGAAAAGCCTCCAGGCCTTTTAGAAGACCCCTGCAGACACCTACAGACCTGGGCAGACTCCTACAGCTGCTTGCACAGCCCTGCAGACACCGACAGGCTCCTCCTGGCCTGCAAGCTCACACCATGTGCTCGCACTCAGCTTCTCCCCAGCACCCCCAGGGCTGCTCTTTATCGCCTCCGCCCCCAGCCCGCAGGCACAGGCAGGCTTCCTCCCGCCCACTGCATGTCTTTAAGATGACCCTAGAGACCCCCACAGACCTCTACAGACTGCCAGAGAACCCTGCAGACCCCTACAGACACCTCGAGACCTTTGGAAGGCACCTCAAGACCTTCACAGCCTTTTGAGACACCTACAGCACCACAGACACCTCTACAGACCCCTAACCACCTCCACAGACACCCAGAGAGCTCCACAGACTTCCAGAGAGCCCTCCAGGCCCCTAAGGGTACCTACAGATGCCTCCAGACCCCCGCACACGTGCAGACAGCGCCGCAAAGGCTACTTACGGCAGCTGCGCTAAAACGCGTCTCAGATGCGGCGCCGCTGCCGAGCAACTCACCTGCCCAAACTCCTCTGCTGCGAGAGACAAAGAACGCAGCTCTGCCGGGGAACGCGGGAGGCTTCCCTCTGGCCCGAAACGCCCTGCCCGCCTGCCGCTCTGTGCTCGCCGCCATTCCGCTGCAGCCTGCTCAGCGCCACTGCGGCCCGCCCCCCGAGCGCCGGCCCGCCCCCCCGAGCGCCGGCCCGCCCCCCGAGCGCCGGCCCGCCCCCCGAGCGCCGGCCCGCCCCCCGAGCGCCGGCCCGCCCCCCGAGCGCCGGCCCGCCCCCCGAGCGCCGGCCCGCCCCCCGAGCGCCGGCCCGCCCCCCGAGCGCCGGCCCGCCCCCCGAGCGCCGGCCCGCCCCCCGAGCGCCGGCCCGCCCCCCGAGCGCCGGCCCGCCCCCCGAGCGCCGGCCCGCCCCCCGAGCGCCGGCCCGCCCCCCGAGCGCCGGCCCGCCCCCCGAGCGCCGGCCCGCCCCCCGAGCGCCGGCCCGCCCCCCGAGCGCCGGCCCGCCCCCCGAGCGCCGGCCCGCCCCCCGAGCGCCGGCCCGCCCCCCGAGCGCCGGCCCGCCCCCCGAGCGCCGGCCCCGCCCCCCGAGCGCCGGCCCGCCCCCCGAGCGCCGGCCCGCCCCCCCGAGCGCCGGCCCGCCCCCCGAGCGCCGGCCCGCCCCCCGAGCGCCGGCCCGCCCCCCGAGCGCCGGCCCGCCCCCCGAGCGCCGGCCCCCCCCCCGAGCGCCGGCCCCGAGCGCCCCCCCCGAGCGCCCTGCCTGCCGCTTTTAACTCCTCACTCCAATACTTACAAATCCAAACCAGTTCTCAGCTCTCCCTCCCACCTCTCACCTTCCCCTCCTCTCCTCCCCTCCCCTCAGCTTTCAGCCACTTCAATCGTGCACGGCCTTTAGAGACGAGGCAGGAAAACGGGCGACCGCCGCGGCTGAGGAAATGCAGTGTGGACAAGCAAACACACGGTGGCAGCACTCAGCACCGGCGCCACACCGCAGCCGCTACACAACTGCAGTACCCACGAGCAAACACAGGAGGGCAGCACAGACAACCGAGAGCGCCTCTGCGCCCGGCCGGGGGCAGCGCCTTCAGCCCAGCGCCGCTCTGCCTATTGCCTTTGCCAACAGCACACCGCACGCAAGGCACAGCCCACGCTCTGCCACTCCTACACGCTCACTTTATAGGCACAGCTCTCAACTCCAGCTGGGGCTACTCAGCACTTCCTTCATCTACTCTGGAGGGATTTACAGACAGCAGAGGAGACACAGGGGGAGCTGCTGACACCAGAATTAAGGCCGTTCTGCAGGAGCTAGAGGAAAAACACAGCTCTTCTGCCAGATGAGGGCCACAAAGAGGAGCAGAGGACTGCAGCACCTCTCCTGGGAAGCAGGACTGAAAGAACTGGGGCTGTGGAGGCTGCAGAAGAGAAGGCAGAGCTTCGAGCTACGCTGCAGTATCTGAAAGGGACCTGCAGCAAAGCTGGAGGACTGTCTAAAAGGGCCTGTGCTGATACTCTGTGCATTTAAAAGGATTGCAGTGAAGCTGCTCCAAGAAAAACTTTAGAGACTGAAGAAATCAAAAACCAAACTGCCACATTCCCTCACACAACTTCCTACATGACCTCAGCAAACCCCTTTCACTTCACATCGCTTCTGACACCCACTCTGGGAGCTGGACACTCCTTCTCTCCCTGAAGCCGGGAGAAAGATCTGGTGAACGTGGCAGCACGTGGCAGAGGGTCAAGACTTAAGCAGACACCTGATTGCTATCACAGCTCAGAAACGACTGAGACACATGCCCTCCTCCCAAACCTAGCAGTTAGGAAGTGCTACAGCTGCACCAGATCACACTGGGATCTGCTTCTTGCACAGGATGCAGCAGATTCTGGTCCATAGCTCAGAGAGGATTGCTTAGCTACTGCTGTTTATAAACACGAACCAAAAACAACCACAACAACAAAGGCTCAGAGCTGGAAACAGTTCTCAGCAGTGCAGCAAAATCCCTTTCTTTTATTCCATAGAGAGGTGCTGCAGTGACCTCAGGGGTTTTTAAGTCAAAAGCTGCTTGCTGGAATCACAGAATCAGTCAGGGTCAGAAGGGACCACAAGGACCTCGTTCCAGAGACACTTCACACTAGCCCGAGCCAAAACTAGAACGGTAGGAAAAAAGGCAAATCACAAAACACAGGACTGCCTTAACTGTCCTACATTGTAACTAGCAGCACCAAGTCCCAATCAATTCAGAGCCTTGGCACTGTTTCTCCTTGAAGATTTTAACCCTGGACACAAAGGAGTCCTGCTCTCAGCCATGGGATTACAATAAAAGTGACTCAAATGACTCAAAAGGGTAACACAAATGCCTTTTCCTGACCAATCTCTCTACATGTTCCTATGATGCTCCACTAACTCCCTCCTTCAGAGTGGCTAACAGTCTCCAACAGACACTGCACCAGCAGCTACCTTGAAGATCTGTAACCAGCTGAGGGAAGGGCTGTAAAACAAATTCACCTCCTTCAGAAAGCTTCTCATCAGTTACACAGAGCAGTCAGAGCCTGCTTCCATTCACATCTTTCTTTATCAGGTTCCACTGTGGAGTCAGAACACTTAAAGTTCACTTAGTCACAGGTTAAGTCGACTCTGCTGTTGGTATCCAACCCCATGCTGCTGGCTGAAGCAAAGTATTCCAGGGCTTGAAGTTGAGACTGCAACACGAGAGACCTCCTGTGCCAAGTGCTGCTTTGGGTTTCTGGGGTTGGGGTCAGGAGGGGATGGGTGGCAGGTGGCTGACTCCTGCTTTCTGCAAACAGAAACAGGCTAAGGTAATTGTGCACTGCAGGATCTCATTTTGTATTTACCTCTTGATCTCAACCCAGAGGGTTTTTCCTTGGCTGTGTTACTTTTGCCTCACTTCTGTGTTGGAGGGAAACAGGAGGCTAACCCATTACAGCACTGCAAGCTGTTCAGGCACTGGGAAAACAATTCAACAGGCCCCTGTGTTCCAGGAGGTTTATCAAGTAGCCTGCCAACATTTTCAGGTGCTAAAGAACTAATGAACATTCCATTTAGGAAACAGCTCCCTCAGCTCATAGCAAGCAAACATTCCCCACTGTCACTAATCCTAGGAGCTGATAAAAGACTTCATTGAATGGTTTAGGTTGGAAGGGACCTCAAGGATCATCCAGTCCCAACCCTCTGCTCTAGGCAGGGATACCTCCCACTGCAACAGGCTGCTCAGGGCCTCATCCAACCTCAATTCATATTCATTTACACCAAAGCTGAGAAAATAGAAAGGTCTGGGGCAGTTGTTTGGCTTTGGCATCAAACCAATGCACAACAGGTAGAATGGGACTTCTTGGGGAAACTAAACTGTCTTTAGCTATGAGGCTGAGAAAGACTTTTCCTATCTCTTCAGCCTTCATTTCACCTGACTCTGTGTTCAGCTGGGCTGTGTTAGGAGCAGTTCACCACATGCAGCAAGGCCAAGGGGCACTACCTTGATCTCGCTGGCAATGACCAATTCAAAACTCTCCAAACAGGGTCACAGAGTTGTTACCTGCAAAGCTCTTTCAGTCGCACTTGCTCTTTGTTTATCTGTTAAAGACAACCAAGAGAACATCCATGGGTTGGGGTTTTCCCCCCCCATCAATTTCTGAGGGGCCTGGAGTTACAGGCAAGCCCAAACCACCCTAACGCAAACCAAAAGGTCCTCTCTCGTGATGACAATGACCAACAAATGACTCCCTTCAATAAATAAGCGACTTGGGAAATTCCAGAGAGTACTTTTGCTAAACAAGTTAGTCTCTTTTCTTTTCCATCAGGTCTTTCTGTTGAAGCTCAGCACCTGAAAGCTCTGTACCTCTTCCCTGCCCTCCTGCCGCTGCCCTCCACCTTTCCCCGGGCAGCCCCTGCCGTCCTGCCCCCACTCTCTGCCTTCCCCCGGGCAGTCTCTGCTGCTTTCCTCCTCCTCCTCCTCTCCACTCTACGTTACCAGCTTCTGCTCCATTACCAGTTCCATTACCAGCTGCTGCTGCTGGTCCGTTACCAGCTCCAGTTAGTGCTCCTGCTCCATCTTTGCCTCCATCGCAGAACCCAGAGCAAAACCTTCGAGGATCCAACCTCCTAGAGAAACCTCAGCCTCAGTAGCAACACAGACTTAGCACCCGTGAGCTAAGGGGGATGTTGCAGTGGGTCAGTAGCCCAGCCCTAAAGTAGCCCTAGCTAGCCAGGGGGCCAGCCAGGCCCCCCAGCCTTTGAAACCCTCCACCACGCACCCGGTGCTCACCCGTGCGCACTCACCTGGGATGCCAGGCGGAGGATCCCTTGGCCCGCAATGGGCCCAGCTTGGGGCTGGGCTCCTCCTGCTCTGCTTATAAAGGGCACTGAGCAGGGAGGGCAAAGTGGCCACAGCTGGGGTGGGAGGAGACTTCAATTGACCTCCCCTTTTTAAGCTGCCCCAGGAGAGACAGAAGCCTTTGGCTGATCCCCTTTGCGGGGGTAGGTTGGCTGTGTCCTTTGTGGGGTGGTGTTTTGGCTGTGTGCTTTGTGGGGTGCTTTTGCTTTTCTCTAAGCCACTCCTCCCCTCTGCTCTGCTTGGGATTTCTGTTCCTCCTTGGTATGCTGTGCTTAAAACTGTGCTTGAAGTTGTGCTGTTTCCTTCATGAGATAGGTTGCTTTTGTGCTTCCTGCCTTGCTGCTCTCTTGTTTTCACCGGTTGGGGGCCAGAATCTGCCTTCCTCTTGTTGCAGCCTGGCAGCAAGAGTCAGAGTCCCTAGAGCATCTCGTTGCCTCCTTTGCCCTTTGCTTGCTGCGACAGCACAGCTCTGGCCTCTGGTGTGGCTCTAGTTATTGTGGGGGGGAGAGCGGATAGGAGGTGGGGAGGGAGAGAAAAATGGGGGGGGGGGTGAGAAGAGGATTGGGAAAAGAGAGGAGGTGGGTGGGAAAAGAGAGGAGGTGGAGGGGTGAAGAGAGGAGGGGTGGGAAAAGAGAGGAGGTGGGGGGGTGAAGAGGGGAGGGGTGGGAAAAGAGAGGAGGTGGGGGGGTGGGAAAAGAGGGAGGTGGGGGGGAAAGAGAGGAGGGTGGGAAAGAGAGGAGGTGGGGGGAAAAGAGAGGAGGGGGGGGAAAGAGAGGAGGTGGGGGGGGTGAAGAGAGGAGGGGGGGGGCAAAGAGAGGAGGTGGGGGGGCGAAGAGAGGAGGGGTGGGAAAAGAGAGGAGGTGGGGGGGCGAAGAGAGGAGGATTGGGAAAAGAGAGGAGGTGGGTGGGAAAAGAGAGGAGGTGGGTGGGAAAAGAGAGGAGGTGGGTGGGAAAAGAGAGGAGGTGGGGGGGTGAAGAGAGGAGGTGGGGGGGGAAGAGAGGAGGGGTGGGAAAGGAGAGGAGGTGGGGGGGGCGAAGAGAGGAGGGGTGGGAAAAGAGAGGAGGTGGGGGGGTGAAGAGAGGAGGGGTGGGAAAAGAGAGGAGGTGGGGGGGTGAAGAGAGGAGGGGTGGGAAAAGAGAGGAGGTGGGGGGGTGAGGAGAGGAGGGGTGGGAAAAGAGAGGAGGTGGGGGGGTGAAGAGGGGGGGGTGGGAAAAGAGAGGAGGTGGGGGGGTGAGGAGAGGAGGGGTGGGAAAAGAGAGGAGGTGGGGGGGTGAAGAGAGGAGGGGTGGGAAAAGAGAGGAGGTGGGGGGGTGAGGAGAGGAGGGGTGGGAAAAGAGAGGAGGTGGGGGGGTGAAGAGAGGAGGGGTGGGAAAAGAGAGGAGGTGGGGGGGTGAGGAGAGGAGGGGTGGGAAAAGAGAGGAGGTGGGGGGGTGAGGAGAGGAGGGGTGGGAAAAGAGAGGAGGTGGGGGGGTGAGAGGGGAGGGGTGGGAAAAGAGAGGAGGTGGGGGGGTGAAGAGGGAGGGGTGGGAAAAGAGAGGAGGTGGGGGGGTGAAGAGGGGAGGGGTGGGAAAAGAGAGGAGGTGGGGGGGTGAAGAGGGGAGGGGTGGGAAAAGAGGGGAGGTGGGGGGGTGAAGAGGGGAGGGGTGGGAAAAGAGAGGAGGTGGGGGGGTGAAGAGAGGAGGGGGGGGGGTGAAGAGAGGAGGGGTGGGAAAAGAGAGGAGGTGGGGGGGTGAAGAGGGGAGGGGTGGGAAAAGAGAGGAGGTGGGGGGGTGAAGAGGGGAGGGGTGGGAAAAGAGAGGAGGTGGGGGGGTGAAGAGAGGAGGGGTGGGAAAAGAGAGGAGGTGGGGGGGTGAAGAGGGGAGGGGTGGGAAAAGAGAGGAGGTGGGGGGGTGAAGAGGGAGGGGTGGGAAAGAGAGGAGGTGGGGGGGTGAAGAGAGGAGGGGTGGGAAAAGAGAGGAGGTGGGGGGTGAAGAGGGGAGGGGTGGGAAAAGAGAGGAGGTGGGGGGGTGAAGAGGGGAGGCGTGGGAAAAGAGAGGAGGTGGGGGGGTGAAGAGGGGAGGGGTGGGAAAAGGGAGGAGGTGGAGGGGGTGAAGAGAGGAGGTGGAGGGGGGGAAGAAAGGACTGGGGGAGGGGCAAGAGCGGGGGGGGAGGGGGCTGGAAAGAAGAGAGAGAGGCCTGGGGATGTTTAGTCTGGGGAAGAGAAGGGATCTCCTTAACGTCTATACATTGCCGAGGGGCAGGGGTCAGCACCAAGGTGCCAGCTGCTGCTTGGTGGTGCTCAGCACTAGGACAAGTAACAACAGACAGAAGCTGCTCCGCCTCACCAGGAGCAGAGATTTCTTGGCTGGGAGGCTGACAGAGGACTGGGACAGACTGAAACCAAAACATTGCTCAGAACACAAAAGAACCTCTGAAGCGATGGCAAAAAGCTCAAGGAAAAGAGGTTGGATTTTCATGATTCTGTCCCTTAAAATACATCAGACTAACAGCAGAGTGAAAAATGTGACATTCCTGCAGGTGGAACAGTTAGAACTGTGGCAGACATGATTGGCTGTTTTAATCCAGAAGTTCATTTGGTTTAAGCCTAGTTCTAAATAGTGACAATAGATACACTAGGCACAGCATAGCAACAAGCTTACATCAAAGCATTTCTAAAGCCTCTGCAACTAAGTCCTTGACTGACAAGAGCATCACCTCACTGAATAAGCAATGAACTCTACCATTACAGCAGCCTTGGCCTCATAGATGACTCTCTTGCTTCGTTGCAGAAGTCCATCACCAGCCTGTGCCTGCAATGTCAAATGGAACCATGTCAAAACTGCTGACACTTTGCAGTTATGATCCCAACAGTTCATTCTTCAGACCTCCCAACCCTTAAGTCCCTTAAGAAGGAAGTGAAAAGCAATTGCTCTTGCATTTCATGCTGCCCAGACGCTCCCAGCTCCTCCAGTAAGGCTAAGCATTCCAACAGGCTCATGCCAAACTCTCCCACAGTTGTTTGAGACCATCACAGCAAACTAACAGCAAGTTGCTGCTCTGCTCTCAGACCACAGAGGCTGCCTAGGGAGTCGCCGTCCCTGCAGCTGCTCAAGAAAAGCCTGGATGAGGCACTTAGTGCCATGGCCTAGCTGACTGGAGAGGGCTGGGGCTAGGTTGGGCTGGATGAGCTTGGAGGTCTCTTCCAACCTGGCTGATTCCATGATTCTAAGTGTACAAATACCCCAGCTGTGTGCTTTGAACCTTGTCAATAAGCTTTCTGCAGAGACTGAATGATAAGAAACAGGTTGGTTGTAGTTATTAACAACCTTTGCCTGGATACCAACATTAATATTGGTTATTAATTGTGCATCACTCATAACGCACCCATTCCATGGCTCTTGGAGTTCCCACAGTGAGAACAGCAAAGGATGGCACACCCCAAGCACTCCTCACCACGTATTCACTGCCAGCACCCAGCACGGGAAGACAGCCAGGACAGGAAGATAAATCACAGGGCGTAACAATCGGAGCCACCGCAGCTAAGGGGGGAAAAACCAAACACCAACCAATATATCTCAAGCCACAACAAAGACTTACTTCAGCAGCACCATCCAAGATATCCTTCATGAACTTAACCATGTCCTCTGTCTTCTCCAGGTGTCTGTCTGGCAGCAAACACTGCTGGTTGGAGGCATTCAAGGCGACGGTAGTACGGATGGTCAGCTCGCTGGCAATGGAAAGCAGATGGGTTACAGGTTTGAAGAGCCACAGTGTAAAACACTGCAAAGCAAAGAATTCCTACAGCATGTCAGAGGGCGCTCAGTGAGCTTCTCCCTGTGTGTGTTCCCTTAAAGGCAAGAGGGGAAGGGGGAAGAGAATGGTACAAAAAAGCTTCTCAGCAGTACTTTGTCCCCTCACATCCGTGCAGGCAACGCGATGGAAGCTTACTGCATTTCACACCCCCACAGGTAGCTCATGACTTCCCCAGCAGCAAGAGATCACAGACAGGAACCTTGCACATGAAACGTACTACTAAGGTAACACAGGAAGTCTTTCAGCATGCAAAGGCAAAAGCACAACCCAAAACATTCCACATGGCCACAGTCCAGCTGAAGAACGAAAAACTGCTGGAACCAGTTCAGAGCAGGACCACGAGGATGAGCCAAGGGCTGGAGCACTTCTAAGAGGATAGGCTGAGGGAGCTGGGGCTGCTCAGCCTGAAGGGGACAAGACTCCAGGGAGACTTTAAAGCTACCTCCCAGTACCTGAAGGGAACCTGCAGCAGGAAGGCTGCAGAGGGACTTTTTCCATAAGGGTGTCTAAAGACAGGGCAAGGGGAATGGTTTGAAGCTGAGGGAGAGCAGGGCTGCTTAGAGTGGATCTGAGGAAGAAGTTCTTCAGCATGAGAGTACTTTGGCTTGCAGAGACAGAAACACTGTAATGCCTGTTCATGAATTTACAGCCAAGGTCACAAGCGTGCTTCTGTCAGCAATTACTGCTTCTATGCCCACCAATCACACAGTAGTGTGTCCTTTGTGAACAAACAGCATCTGAGGCCAGCTGCACCAAGTATTCAGCGACAAAACAAAGCAAATCAACAAAACAAATCTCCTACTTACCCAGCCAAAAAAGCAAACACTTCTCTGCCAGAGAAACAGGCAGAAACATCTCAGCAGACAGACAGAAGAGCTTGCACAGGAGAAGCAGGTGAAGAAGGTCTCCTTTTTGGCACCTATAAAGCACCAGATCAGTCACATCACTTTAACTTCAAATGAGAGACAGCTGCTTTTAGATTCACTGCATTCAGGTGTTCATCTAGAGACAGCCCACAGAAATCCAGAACTTGTGCTCCCTGAGTCCCCGTGAAGCTCCTAGAATCTTCCAGAGCACAAGCACAGGATGTTGTGCATGCTTTGATCACCCAGAGAAAACTTACAGAGCTGACATCTTCAACTCTGGTTTTTCCCTTCCTTCACTCCAAAGGCCAGAGAAGAAGTAGTCAACTGCAAATGCCAAGCAACTTCACTCCCGAATGATGCATTTGAAGACAATGACCGTTAAGGGCAAAGGTCAAGCATCTTGTTAACCTACTCCAATGTGCCTTGTCTGTACTGAGTGCAGCCAGCATCCTTCATGCACTTCATGCTGCTTCTCTGAGGGAGCTCAGTTGTATGCCTCTCTTAAAGAAAGCATCAAGAATGAAATGGGACTCTCCTGAAATCAGAAGCACAGGCAATGCATAACCATTCTTTACAGCCCCAGTTACAAACTGGGCAGGCTGCAGAGGTGCGCCCAGGCCAACCTCATGGCATTCATCAAGGCCGAGTGCAAGGTCCTGCACCTGGGTGGGCACAATCCCAAGCACAACTCCAGGCTGGATGGGGAACGGCTGAGAGCAGCCCTGAGGAACAGGCCCTGGGGGTCTGGGCTGATGCAAAGCTCAAGAGGAGCCTGCAGTGTGAGTGCAGCCCAGACAGCAACCCTGTGCTGGGCTCCAGCAAGAGCAGTGTGGGCAGCAGGGCAAGGGAGGGGATTCTGCCCCTTGCCTCTGCTCTCCTCACACCCCATCTGCAGTCCTGGGGGCAGTTCTGGAGCCCCCAGCACAACCAGGACATGGAAGTGTTGGAGCCAGTGCAGAGGAGGCTACCAAGATGCTGAGAGGGCTGCAGCAGCTCTGCTCTGAGCACAGAGTCTGATCAGTGAGCTCACTGCTGGCTGCAGCTACCTGGAGGGAGGCAAAGTCCTACAGCTGTGCTGCTCAGGGACATGCTTTAGGGGTGACCTGGCAGTGCTGCCTTAAGGGCTGCCCTGGATGATTTGGAAGCTCTTCTCCAACAGCAACCACTCCATGCTTCTACTCCTCAGAACCGGTGCACCTGACTGCCAGAAGGAGCACAAACTCCACACAAAGCCTTACCTGACCCAGCCTCTTTGGCCACCTGCGTCTCGTGGGGGATGTTCCTCAGCATCTGCTCCTCCCGCATGAGCTGGTGCTGGGCTGAACCCTCCTGCTGCCTGGGGAACGGCCATGCTGCTCCTGCTGCTCCTTCAGCTCATGCCATGCTTGCTGGAGAGAGCTGCAGAACCCAACGGCAGCACAGATTGACACGGAGGGGCTCTGGCAGCAGCAGCTTGAGTGCAGGCAAATCCATCCCTGCAGCTGAGCACAGTCATTGCTTTGGCCCGGAGCCGCTCGCAGTGGCGCCTGGAGGACCTCGGAGGCCTAGAGCGGCTTTGACCAGCGAGAGGAGAGCCCAGAGCGTCGCCTGCCAGCCGGAAGTGACGGCACGGAGGCAAGATGGCGGCGCGGAGCGAGCTGCTGCGGCTGTACCCAGCCCCGGGGGGGTCTTAGGCGGAGTTGGGGGGTCCCGGGAGGGGTCCGAGAGGGCTTGGGGGGGAGCGGGGAAAGGGGCTGGGGGGTTTTGGAGAGTCCCAGAGGGGCTTCGGGGGGGCCCCAGGGGGGTTTGAGGAGTCCCAGGGGGGGGGATGAGGTGGCTGGGGGGGGCGAGCAGTGGGGGGAGGGTCTGGGGATGAGTCAGTGGTTGCCAGGGGTGCTTGGGGGGGTCGCAGGGGGATTTTGGGGGGGGGCGAAGTGGCTGCAGGGGGTAGGCGGAGGGTCTGGGGGTGTTGTAGGCGGCCCCGGGGTTGGGGGGGTTTGGGGGCGCCTTGGGAAGGGTCCGAGGTGGCTGGGGGGAGGGGGCAGTGGAGCAGAGGGAGGGTCTGGGGGTGTCATGGGGGTCCCCGGGTGAGGTTTTGACGGGGGTCAGAGGTGGCTGGGGGGGGAGGGGAAGGGTCTGTGGGTGCCGTAGAGAGTCCCAGGGGTGCCTGGGGGGGACTGGGAGCAGTGGGAGGGGACTGGGGGGACGCTGGGGGGTGCTGGGGTCCCTCCCCCGAGGCTCCTTGACCTGCCCTGCCAGGGAGGTGCTGCTGCCGCTGCCTGCTGGCCTGGCACAGGTGGCACTGAGGGCGCTGGGCCCAGGCCTGCAGCCCCCAGCCCGGCCCTGGGGGAGGCCTCAGCAGCGCCCCCAGGCCAGGCTGCAGTGCTGCGGGGACAAGCTGAGGGCCTGAGTGGGCACTGGGGGGCGCTGGGCGGGGACGGGGAGGGGCTGGGGGATTAGTGGGGGCATACAAGGAGGTGAGTGGGGGTCTCTGGGAGGCCAGTGGGCGGGTCTGCGGGTCCCTGGGTGGTCCCTAGGAGGGTCTGAGGGTCCCTGGGAGGGTCTGGGGGTCCCCGAGAGGTCATCAGAGGTCCCTGGGAGGTTATTGGAGGTCCCTGGGAGGGTCTGGGGGTCCCTGAGCCCTCCCCCCGCAGGCTCTGGGTCTCCCGGGGGGCTGGAGGCCTGCGGGGGGAGGTCTCCTCCTTCCTGGAGCTGCTGGGGCTGTGCTGGAGACCATCGAGCACTTCGGAGGGGCGGGGCAGGGGCAGGCCCCGCCCACGCCAGAGGACGCACCAATCAGCTGCTGACCCTCCCCGTCCTAACCAGTTCCCCCCGCCCAATAAAGCACCAAACTCCGCCAGGTGGACCCTGCCTTCGTTTATGCAAATGAGGGGGCGGGGCACAGGGGTGACCATGCCCACAGCCCCCACAGGATCCACCAATCAGCTGCTGACCCTCCTGGTAACCCCTCCCCAACCCCCAACACATCTTCAAGGTACTCAAAGGCAGAGCCTGATATTGAAATGTATGCAAATGAGGGAGGCAGAACAAGCGGCAAACCACGCCCATCACAATCCACCAATCAGCAGCCACCTCCTGAACTACTCCTCCAAAGGAAGCTCCAAATCTGTCACCATATAATTAGTTACTGTGGGGCGGGGGCGGGCCGAGAGGGCGGGGCCAGGCGCAGCATGGGGAGGGGGCGTGGCTACGGAAAGGGGGTGTGGTTATGCAAATAAAGAGGCAGCAACCAGAGCCAGGCAAGAAAGGCCAGGGAGGGGGCGTGGCTCCGCAGCCCGGGGGGCGTGGCTCCGCCAGCCCACTCCTCCCGCAGCAGCAGACCCCTGCAGAGCCCTGCAGTGCCCTAGAGACATCTCCAGACTCCTACAGACAACTTCAGACCTTTCCAAGGGCTCTGCAGACCCTTACAGACCCCTGCAAACTCTTCACACCCCTAAGACCTCTACACACAGCCACAGCCTCCTCTGCAGAGCCCTGCAGCCCCCTCCACACCTTCAATGGATTCCTGCAGACACTTAACAGATGCCTGACAGAGCTCCACAGACCCCTGCAGACCTTTACAAGATGCCTGCAGACACCTGCGGGCCCAGAACAGAAACCTCCACACACCTGCTGAATGCTACAGACACTTGCACACCCCTCCAGCCTCCTAGAGACCTCTAGGGACCCCTCCCGACCTTTCCATAGAGCCCTGCAGACCCCTACAGACCTCTACAGACACCTCGAGACCTTTGCAAGGCACCTCAAGACCTTCACAGCCTTTTGAGACACCTACAGCACCACAGACACCTCTACAGACCCCTAACCACCTCCACAGACACCCAGAGAGCTCCACAGACTTCCAGAGAGCCCTCCAGGCCCCTAAGGGTACCTACAGATGCCTCCAGACCCCCGCACACCTCTGCACACTCAGAAAAGCCTCCAGGCCTTTTAGAAGACCCCTGCAGACACCTACAGACCTGGGCAGACTCCTACAGCTGCTTGCACACCCCTGCAGACACTGACAGGCTCCTCCTGGCCTGCAAGCTCACACCATGTGCTCGCACTCAGCTTCTCCCCAGCACCCCCAGGGCTGCTCTTTATCGCCTCCGCCCCCAGCCCGCAGGCACAGGCAGGCTTCCTCCCGCCCACACGCAGCACCCTGCCCTTGCTCTCCTGGAACCTCACAAGCTTCGCCTGGGCCCAGCTCCCCTGCCTGCCCAGGTGTTTCCTGGATGCCATCCTGCCCCTCGGCTTGCTCTCCAGCACCACTCAGCTTGGGGCCATCTGCAAACACGCTGCCAGTGCACCTCTATCTCATTTGGGACAGTCACACTCTAGAGACACTGGACAAAAGTGTCCTGGAGCCAAAGAACTCCTTCACTGAATGCAGACACCTACAGACCCCTCCACACCTTTAACAGACCACTGCAGCCCACTGCAGAGCCCTCCAGACCTCCACAGACCCATTAAAAGGCACCTCCAGACCCAGGCAGACCTCTACAGAGAACTAACAGAGCCCTGCAAATCCCTACAGGCATCTACGGACCCCTGCAGGTGCCTGCAAACACATACAGACCCCTACAGAGCTCCCCACACCCATCCAGACCCCTCCAGATATTTAACAGACCCCTGCACACATCTACAGACCCCTCCAGAGCCTTCACTGATGCCTGCAGGCACCTACAGACCCACACAGAAACCTCCAAACACCTACTCAACTCTACAGACCTCTGCAGACTCTCTCAGACCCTGACAAATAGCTACAGACCCCTTCACACCTTTAAAAGCTGCCCAGAGACTCCTACAGAACCCTGCCAAAATCTACAGACCCTGACAGAGCTCTGCAGACCCCTCCAGACATTTGAAAGGTGCCTGCAGACCTCCACACCCCCCTAGAGACAGCTGCAGGCACCCACATTCCTCTACAAAGCTCTAGAGACCTCTACAGACAGCTACAGACCCCTCCAGACATTTAAGAGGTGCCTGCAGACCCCTGCAGCACCCTAGAGACATCTACAGACAACTTCAGACCTTTCAAAGGTGTCTGCAGACCCTTAGAGATCCCTGCAAATTCTTCACACCCCTCCACTAACCCTTGTTGCAGAACGGCTAAAGGAAAATGGACATGACTTAGAAGTGGGCAAGCAGGATGAGTATATGGAACTAAATTAAGGCTGTGCTAGGCCACACAGAAACAAAGACATATTGAATAAACAAAGGCAGCATTTAATATAACTAGCCAGGGAGGCACTGTCCTTGACGAGTCAGCAGACAACTCAAGCAGAGCAAATGGGGTATTTAGGGATTCAGCCATTTAGCTTCTTACATGTATGCATAAATTATCTGTAACACATATAAGCGTGTGGCTACTAAATAAAGTTGTCACTCGCTTTTGATCCACACTGGATTGTGCAGTGTCCTTGCACAGTGAGTTCAGCCCTTCTCCGCGAGATCTGCCTCCCTGCAAACCCTAACCTGTCAGCACCTCCCAGCAGCAGGGAACAGAGAGAAGCACTCCACAGCCGTTTGCACGAGAGGCTTTCTGCTCATCCAGCTGCTCTGTCAGCATCTGCACTGGACAGAATCTTCAGCTACTAGGTCAGAGCTCTGACTGAGCAATCTCCTTTTCAACCCTTCCCTCCTGGCAGACACAGACAAACCCTACCTGGAGCCCGCAGGAGCTGAGCCAAAGGAGATCACCCTGCCAGGCTGCAGGGCCAGGCTGCAGCGGCACCAGCGTCCGTGCTGACGGATTCACCGCAGCAGCTGGGGCCCTCGTGCCCATCCTGCTGCTGCTGCACATCTGGCTGGCTTGGCCAGTGGAGTGGAAAGCAAAGTGCAAACCTGCCAAGAGTGAAACAACCAAGGACAAAGCTCAGTTACTCACACTGTGAAGGTGTGGGCACGCTCCTATGCCCCCAGTAAAAACACTGCCAAAGCATTTCATTTTCCACTGCCATGCACTGACCTTGCAGAGCTCTGAGCTGATCCCACTCCAACACTCCACCTCCAGTGCACAGTCAGCTCTGACTGCAGGGTGCTGCCATGTGGGCCATGCACACACAGGAGGGATGCCTGGCCCCCAGCACTGCCCAGCAGACATGCTCCTGAGCTGCCAGGGACACGTACCAGCGACAGCCAGACAGAAATAAAGCACGTCAGAGCACCCCACCAGAAGATGGGAAAGACAACCCCTGACACTTGGTTGCCTTTTTCACACACACAACAAACGAGCTGCTCCGAGAGCCCTGACAAAGGCTTTGCTCTTTGGCAGTGGCTGCTCAAGCCATGCAGATCAGGCTGGAAGTGACACGACTGTAACTTTTTTGGTAAAGCTTCATTTATGACAGAAAAGGGATCAGTGAGATCAGAGACGGCCCAGATGCTTTGGCACCTGGGAAAAAAACAACCAAAGCCAAACCAACCAACCCAACACAAACCCACCCTCAAATTAGTCCTCAGTGCTGCAGTCCCCAGAGGAGCGGTGGATCTGAAACGTTTGGCCCCACTGGAGCACGGAGAGGAGCAGGTGCTGGTGACAGCTGCACTCTCACAGCCATGCCCTCACCTCTGAGCCGAGGCTGTGCTTAGCTCCGATGGGCAGCTGCTGAAATGCAGGCACTGCTGCGGGGCCTGTGCCTCTCCGTGGCAGGGTTTCAGACCTGCTCGGGCCTGTGGGAAGAGTGAGATTTGTCTCAGGGCCACTGCTTTGCATTTCCTCCCCTCTCTCGGCATGGCTCAGTTACTCCACTGGCATGACAAGTGCCAGGACAGCTGCCACATGGACGAAGCAGACAGGAGGAGGCTCCACGCTGCTCTCCCTGTGTCTGGGAGGCAGACACCATTTGATCCTCCTGCAGCAGCTCCAGCACGCTGCGGAGCTCTGAAAGCTGCTCTCTAGCACTGTGACGAGCAGAGACAGCTGAGCTCTCCCTGTGCAGGCAGACAGACCCCCAGCTCCCTTCACACCTCCTACAGATGCGCTCTACCAACCAACACCTTCCCAGGGGCTGCAGAACGCAGCTGGATGGAAGATGCAGCACAAACCTTCCAGAGCTGCTTTCTCTACTTTAACTGCACCAACGCTGCAGGAAGACTCCAGATACTCACAGCAGCTGCTCTGAAAGGTGTCTCAGATCCATCTCACCTGCTCTGCTCACCTCCCGAATCCTTGCAGGCACCCAGGGCTGCTCCCAACCCTTCCACACGCTGAGTCTTGGGCTCCCCGGGCCGCGGCTGCCTGCAGCCACCACAGGCCATTGGAGCAGCACTGCAATCCAGGGACCTGTCCTCTGAGCGTGTGCTGCAAGGAGAAGCAGCAGCTCTGCAGTGCTTCGGCTGGACAGCAGCACACACTGACTGCACCCCAGAGCAAACCACACCTAAAGCACACACACACAAGCAGCCTTGCACAGCAAGCACAGCCTCCACCTTTGCATCTCGCCAGACCCACTCTAGGTGCCCACGGACCCCTTTACGAGGGTCCCTGACCCCTCTACATGGCCACAGGCCTCCTTTAGATACCCGCAGACCCCCTCCAGCTCACCCCTGACGCCTTTAGATGCCCCCAAAAGCCCTTTCGATACCCCCAGACCCCTGGAGCCGTGGCTGGGGGGGCCGAGCCAAAGGGGACACCGAAACCCAGAGTGAGACCCCCCAGAGCCTGCCAGAGCGCAGAGGCTGAGCGCTTCCCGCCCAAACGCCGCTGGCCAATCAGAGCACGGCCTGGCTTTCCCGCTCTTTCCCCTCACGGCGCCGGGAGGGAGGGGGGAGGGAGACAAAACGGCCGCAGGGGGCTCCGTGGCGGCTCCCAGCGCTCCCAGCTCAGCTCCCAGCGCCTCCAGGTATGGATCCCAGTACCTCCCAGTGCTCCAGGACAACGCACAGTGCTCACAGGATGGCTCCCATGCTCTCCTCTGCTCCCAGGCCCACACAGATACCGCCCGGACCGGCCCAGTCCCTCCCAGTCGATCCCAGCCCCGTCCCTATCCCTCCCAGTCCCGCCCAGATCCGATCCCCGTCCCTTTCGTTCCTCCCCATCCCTTCCAGTCCCTCCCAGTCGCTCCCAGATCCGATCCCAGTCCCTTTCGTTCCTCCCCATCCCTTCCAGTCCCTCCCAGTCGCTCCCAGATCCGATCCCTGTCCCTTTCGTTCCTCCCCATCCCTTCCAGTCCCTCCCAGTCTCTCCTAGATCCAATCCCAGTCCCTTCTGTTCCTCCCCGTCCCTTCCAGCCCCTCTCAGTCTCTCCTAGATCCAATCCCAGTCCCTTCTGTTCCTCCCCGTCCCTTCCAGCCCCTCTCAGTCTCTCCCAGATCCGATCCCAGTCCCTTCTGTTCCTCCCCGTCCCTTCCAGCCCCTCTCAGTCTCTCCCAGATCCGATCCCAGTCCCTTCTGTTCCTCCCCGTCCCTTCCAGCCCCTCTCAGTCTCTCCTAGATCCGATCCCAGTCCCTTCTGTTCCTCCCCGTCCCTTCCAGCCCCTCTCAGTCTCTCCCAGATCCGATCCCAGTCCCTTCTGTTCCTCCCCGTCCCTTCCAGCCCCTCTCAGTCTCTCCCAGATCCGATCCCAGTACCTCCCAGATCCACTCACAGTCAATTCCAGTCTCTTGCGGATCCCCTCCCAGTCCCCGACCGTCTGCACCCCACACCCTGTCCCTGCCAATCGCACCCAGTTCCATCCCAGTCCTTCCCAGTTCAGTCCCAGTTCCTCCCAGTCCCTCTTAGTTCCCCTCCCTGTGAGTGACTGGCAGGGAAATGGGATGGAATCCGGAAGGACTGGGAACGACTGGGAGGTGACTGGGGGGAGCAGGGAGATAGTGGGATGGAAATGGGAGGGGACTGGGGGGAGCTGGGAGGTAGTGGGATGGAAATGGGAAGGGACTGATAGAGACTGGGAGGCAGTGGGATGGAAATGGGAAGGGACTGGTAGAGACTGGGAGGCAGTGGGATGGAAATGGGAAGGGACTGGTAGAGACTGGGAGGCAGTGGGATGGAAATGGGAGGGGACTGGGAGAGACTGGGAGGCAGTGGGATGGAAATGGGAGGGGACTGGTAGAGACTGGGAGGCAGTGGGATGGAAATGGGAAGGGACTGGTAGAGACTGGGAGGCAGTGGGATGGAAATGGGAGGGGACTGGGAGAGACTGGGAGGCAGTGGGATGGAAATGGGAGGGGACTGGGTGGGCTTGGGAGGGAAGTGGTCCCAAACTGGGACAAACTGGGCCCAAACTGGTAAGAACTGGGCCCAAAGTGCACACCAAGTGGGGGAATTGGGCCCAGCGCAGCCAATGGGAGCGCTTCCCGCCTAAGCCCCGCTGGCCAATCAGAGCGCAGCCTGGCTTTCCCGCTCTTTCCCCTCACAGCGTCAGGGAGGGAGGGAGGGAGACAAAATGGTGGCAGGGGACACAATGGCAGCTCCCAGTTCAGCTCCCAGTGCTTCCAGGATGGCTCCCAGTGCCTCCAGGTACGAATCCCAGTCTCAACAAGTCCCCTCCCAGGCCCGTTTTAGACCTCTCTGAATCCTGCCCAGTCCCTCCCAATTCCCTTGCAGTCCCTTCCACTTCCCTCCCTCTGCATCCCAATTCCTCCGCAGTCCCTTCCAGTTTCCTCCCAATCCCTCTCAAATCCCTCCGGTCCCTCCCAGTCCTGCCCATCCCATTTCCATCTCAGTCCCTCCCAGTTCCCTCCCACATCTCCCAGCCTCTCACAAATCCCCTCCAAGTCCCTCCCAGTCTAATCCCAGTTCCTTCTGTTCCTCCTAGATCTCCTTCCAGTCTCTCCCAGTTCCGCTCCCCGTCCCGCCCAGTAACCCCCAGATCCTCTCCCAGTCCCTCCCAGTTGCCCCCAAGGGCCTTTCAGTTCCACTCAGTTCCTCCCAGTCTCTCCCAATCCCCAGGCAGTCCCAATCGGTTCCCTCCCTGTGCCTCCCAATTGCCTCACACTCCCTCCCAGTCACTCCCAGTTCCTCTCCAGTCCCCCTCAGTCTCTCCCAGTCCTACCCAGTTCCCTCTCACCTCCCTCTTGGTGCATCCCATTTCTATCCTAGTCCACCTCCAGCCCCTCCAAGTCCTTCCCACATCTCCTCCCAGTCTCGCACAAATCCCCTCCAAGTCCTTCCCAGTCCTGTCCCAGTTCCCTCCATTCTTCCCAGCATATCCCAGTCCCCTTCCAGTCCCTTCCATTCCCTTCCCAGTCCTTCCAAATCCCCTCACAGACTCTTCCAGGCCCCTCTGAGTACCTTTCAGACGCTCCCACTCAACTCCCCCTACCTCCCAGTCCATCCCAGTCACTTCCAATCCCTCCACTCCATCCCATTCCCTCCGAGCCCGTCCCAATGCCCTCCCAGTCTCCTCCCAATCCCTCCCAGTCTATCCCAGTCTCTCCCTATCCCCACACAGTCACAACCAGTTCCCTCCCAGTCTCTACCAATTACCTCCCAGTCCCTGACAATCCCTGACAGTTTGCACCCTGTGCCCTATCCCTGCTGGTCAAAGCCAGGTCCATCCCAGTCCCTCCCAGTTCCACCCAGTCAGGCTCCCTGGGAGTGACTGGGAGGGAAATGAGAAGGATTGGGATAGAATTTGGAGGGCCTGGGGGGCAGTGGGATGGAAATGGGAGGGAACTGGGTGGGCTTGGGAGGAAAGTGGTCCCATACTGGGACAAACTGTTCCCAAACTGGTAGGAACTGGGCCCAAAGTGGACACCAAGTGGGGGAATTGGGCCCAGTGCAGCCAATGGGAGCGCTTCCCGCCTAAGCCCCGCTGGCCAATCAGAGCGCAGCCTGGCTTTCCCGCTCTTTCCCCTCACAGCACCAGGGAGGGAGGGAGAGAGGGAGACAGACAGAATGGTGGCAGGGGACACAATGGCGCTCCCAGTTCAGCTCCCAGTGCTTCCAGGATGGCTCCCAGTGCTTCCCAGATGGCTCCCAGTGCCTTCAGGTATGGATCCCAGTCTCAACAAGTCCCCTCCCAGTCCCATTCTAGACCTATCCGAATCCCTCCAGTCCCTCCCAATTCCCTTGCAGTCCCTTCCACTTCCCTCCCTCTGCATCCCAATTCCCTCCACTAACTCCCAAGCCCCTATCCCTCTCTCCCAGGCCCTCCACATCCCCTCCCAGGCCATCCCAGTCCCTCACAATCCCTCCACTCCATCCCTCATCCTTTCCCACTTCCCTCCCACTACCTCTCAGTCCCTCCAAGTCTCCTCCCACGCCTCACCAGTCCCTCCCAATCCCATCCCACTTCCATCAGTCCCTCCCATTCCCCTCCCTGTCCCATCCCAAGACCTCCCAGGCCCATTCCCCTCCCTCACACCTCTCAGGCCCCTTACCAGTCTCACCCAATCCCTCCCAGTCCCACTCACTCCTTCCCAGTCCCCTTCCCACTCCACCCCACTCCCAGTCCATCTCAATGCCCTCCAGTCTCCTCCAAGTCCTTCCCAGTTCCTCTCAATCCCTTCCAGTCCCCTCCCAGACCTTCCCAGTCCCTTCCTGGCCTCTCCCAGTGTTCTCACCAGGTCCATCTCAGTCCCCTCCCAGTCTCTCTCAGTCTCTCCCAGTCCAACTCCAGTCCCCTCCCAGTCCTCTATCACTCCCACCCAGCACCCTCCCAATCCTTCCTAGTCCATCCCACTAGCTCTCAAAATATCCCAGTCCCCTTCCAGTCACCTCCCACTCCCTCTCAATCCCCTCCAAGTCCCTTCCAAGCCCCTCCAACTACCTTCCCATTCCCCTCCCAGTATGCTCCCTCTGGCCCAGTCCCCTCCAGTCACTCACAATCCATTCCAGATCCCTTCCCATTTCCTCCCAATGCCCTCCTACTCCAGCCCAGTGCATCCCATTCCTCTCCCAGTTCCCAACAGTCCCTCCCATTACCCTCCCTGTCCCTCCCTGTCCCATTTCCCTCTCTGTCACCTCTCAGTCTCCTTCCCAGTCCCAACCACCCTCTCTCACTCCCCTCCTAGTCCCATCCCAGTTTCACATAATCCAATTCCACTCCTTTCCCAGTACATCCCACTCCCCTCCCAGTCCTTCTCTGTCCCTTCCAGTCCTCTCCCACTGCCCTCCCAGTCCTAAGCCAGTCCTTTCCAGGTCCATTCCAGTCCCATCCCAATCCCAGTCCTCTCCCATTTCCTCTCAATCCACTCCCAGTCCCACCCAGCCTCACCCAATCCTTCCCAGTCCATGCCACTAGCTCCCAGTATATCCCACTCCGATTCCAGTCACCTCCCAAGTCCCTCCCAGTCCCCAGTCCTCTGCCACTCTGACCCAATCCCCTCCTAGTCCTTTCCAGCTCCATCCCAGTCCCTTCCCAGTCTCTCCCAGTCCCTAGTGCCATTCCAGTCCTCTCCCAGTCACTCACAATCCATTCCAGATCCCTCTCCCTTCCCTCCCAATCCACTCCCACTCCATTCCATAATCTCCCAGTATATCCCAGTCCCCTCCACTAACTCCCATGCCCCTCTCCCTCTCTCCCAGGCCCTCCACATCCCCTCCCAGGCCATCCCAGTCCCTCACAATCCCTCCACTCCATCCCTCATCCTTTCCCACTTCCCTCTCAGTCTCCTCCCACTCCTCCCCAGTCCCTCCCAATCCCATCCCACTTCCCAGCTCTCCCTCCCATTCCCCTCCCTGCCTCTCCCACTCACTCACAATCACCCTAGTCTGGAAGGGGACTGGGGCATACTGGGAGACACTGGGAGACACTGGGAAGGACTGGATTGGGACTGGGACGGTCTGGGAGAGGACTGGGAAGGAATGAGACAGGACTGGGAGGGACTGAGGACTGGGAGGGGACTGGGATGAGTCCTTTCCCAGTCCAACTCCAGTCCCTCACAGTCCTCTCCCATTTCCTCCCAGTCCTCTATCAGTCCCACCCAGCCCCCTCCCAATCCTTCCCAGACCATCCCACTGGCTCCCAGTATATCCCAGGCCCCTCCCACGCCACTCCAACTACCTTTCACACACTCCCCCTACCTGCCCAGTCCCCTCCCAGTCACTCACAATCCTTTCCAAATCCCCTCCCTGTCCCATCCCAGCACCTCCCAGTCCAATTCCCCTCCCTTGACACCTCTCAGGCCCCTTCCCAGTCCTCTCCCAGTTCAGCCCAGTCCTTCCCAGATCCCTTCCCAGCCCATCCTACTCCCTCCCACTCCATCCCACTCCCTCCCCATTCCTCTGAATCCCACCCACTCACTCCCAACCCCTTCCCAGTCCCTCACTATGCCATTACACTCCTTTCCCACTACATCCCACAGCCCTCCCAGTCCTTTTCAGTCCTTTCCAGTCCTCTCCCAGTCCCAATCCAGTCCTTTCCAGGTCCACCCCAGTCCCCTCCCACTCCCTCCTAGTCCCTTTCCATTGCCATTCCACTCACTCACAATCCATTCCAGATCCATTCCCAATCTCTCCCACTCCATCCCACTATATCCCAGTCCCCTCCACTAACTCCTGAGCCCCTGTCACTCTCTCTCAGGCCCTCCACATCCCCTCCCAGGCCATCCCAGTCCCTCACAATCCCTCCACTCCATCCCTCATCCTTTCCCACTTCCCTCCCACTACCTCTCAGTCCCTCCCAATCCCATCCCACTTCCATCAGTCCCTCCCATTCCCCTCCCTGTCCCATCCCAGGGCCTCCCAGGCCCATTCCTCTCCCTCACACCTCTCAGGCCCCTTCCCAGTCTCACCCAATCCCTCCCAGTCCCACTCACTGCTTCCCAGATCCCTTCCCACTCCATCCCACTCCCTCCCAATCCCCTCCCAGTCTCTCACAATCCCATTCCAGTCCTACCCAATCCCTCCCGGTCTCCTTCCAGTCCTCCTCAGTCCTTTCCAGGCCTCTCCCAGTCCAAATCCAGTCCTTACCAGCCCCTTCCCACTCCCCTTCCCATCCCTTCCCCTTCCCTCCCAATCCCCTACCAGTTTCTCTCTGTCCCTCCCAGTCTCACCCAGCCCCCTTCCAATCCTTCCCAGTCCATCCCACTAGCTCCCAGAATATCCCTGTCCCCTTCCAGTCACCTCCCACTCCCTCCTAATCCCCTCCCAGTCACTCACAATTCATTCCAGATCCCGTTCCATTCTATCTCATTCCTCTCCCACTTCCCATCAGTCCCTCCCATTCCCCTCCCTGTCCCAATCTCAGCACCTCCCAGTCCCATTCCCCTCCCTGACACCTCTAAGGCCCCTCCCACTTTAGCTCAGTCCTTCCCAGATCCCTTCCCAGTCCATCTCACTCCCTCCCACTCCTTCCCCGTGCCTCTGAATCCCACCCACTCCCTCCCAGTCCCATCCCACTCTCTCACAATCCCATTCCACTCCTTTCCCAGTACATCCCACTCCACACCCAGACCTTTTCAGTCCCTTCCAATCCTCTCCCATTTCCCTCCCAGTCCTCTCCCAGTCCCAATCCAGTCCTTTCCACGTCCATCCCAGTCCCTTCCCAGTCTCTCTTAGTCTCTCCCAGTCCCTAGTGCCATTCCAGTCCTCTCCCAGTCACTCACAATCCATTCCAGATCCCTCTCCATTCCCTCCCAATCCACTCCCACTCCATTCCACTATCTTCCAGTATATCCCAGTCCCCTCCACTAACTCCCAAGCCCCTATCCCTCTCTCCCTCCACATCCCCTCCCAGGCCATCCCAGTCCCTCCCAATCACTCCACTCCATCCCTGATCCCTGGGAGGCTGGTCCTGAACTGGCACACACTGTTCCCAAACTGGGGGGGCTGGTCCCAAACTGGGATGCACTGTTCCCAAACTGGGGGGACTGGTCCCAAACTGGGACACACTGTTCCCAAACTGGGGGGGCTGGTCCCGAACTGGGACGCACTGTTCCCAAACTGGGGGGGCTGGTCCCGAACTGGGGCACACTGTTCCCAAACTGGGGGGGCTGGTCCCAAACTGGGATGCACTGTTCCCAAACTGGGGGGACTGGTCCCAAACTGGGACACACTGTTCCCAAACTGGGGGGGCTGGTCCCGAACTGGGATGCACTGTTCCCAAACTGGGGGGGCTGGTCCCGAACTGGGACGCACTGTTCCCAAACTGGGGGGACTGGTCCCAAACTGGGACGCACTGTTCCCAAACTGGGGGGGACTGGTCCCAAACTGGAGGGACTGGTCCCGAACTGGGACGCACTGTTCCCAAACTGGGGGGGACTGGTCCTGAACTGGGACGCACTGTTCCCAAACTGGGGGGCTGGCCCAGCGCAGCCAATGGGAGCGCTTCTGCCCGAGCCCCACTGGCCAATCAGAGCGTGGCTCTGGCCCTCCTGCTCTGTCAGCGCCGGGAGGGAGGGAGGGGGGAGGGAGACCAAACGGCAGCAAGGGCACAGAGGAGGCTCCCAGCGCCCCCAGAGCAGCTCCCAGCGCCTCCAGGTAAGATTCCCAGTCCCATCAAGCCCCCTCCCAGTTCCCTTCCAGACCTCTCCAAATCCTTCCCAGTCCCTCCCAATTCCTCTGCAGTGCCTCCCAGTTCCCTCCCAGACCTCTCCCAGCCCCTCTCTAATCCCATCCCTGTCCCTGCCCAATCCTGCTCCAGTCTCTCCCAGACCCCCTCTCAATCCCTCCCAATCCATCCCAGTTCCTACTAGGATCGCTTTCAGTTCCCATCCAGGCCCTTCCCATGCCCTCCCCTTCCAGTCCTTTCCCAGTACAACTCACAGTCCTCACCCAGTCCCAATCCAGTCCTTACCAGGTCCATCCCAGTCCTCGCCCATTTCCACCCAATCCCCTATCAGTCCCATCCAGCCCCCTCCAAATCCTTCCCAGTCCATCCCACTAGCTCCCAGTACATCCCAGTCCCCTCCCAGTTCATTCCAGGCCCTTCCAACTACCTTTTAGACCCTCCCAGTCCCTTTTCATTCCCTTCCCAGTCCCTACTAAGTCCCCTCCCTCTCCCGCCCAGTCCCCTCCCACTCACTCACAATCCATTCCAGATCCCTTTCCATTCCCCTCCCTGTCCCCTCCCACTCCCTGTCAGTCAATCCCATTCCCCTCCCTGTCCCCTCCCACTCCCTGTCAGTCAATCCCATTCCCCTCCCTGTCCCCTCCCACTCCCTGTCAGTCAATCCCATTCCCCTCCCTGTCCCCTCCCACTCCCTGTCAGTCAATCCCACTCCCCTCCCTGTCCCCTCCCACTCCCTGTCAGTCAATCCCATTCCCCTCCCTGTCCCCTCCCACTCCCTGTCAGTCAATCCCATTCCCCTCCCTGTCCCCACCCACTCCCTGTCAGTCAATCCCATTCCCCTCCCTGTCCCCACCCACTCCCTGTCAGTCAATCCCATTCCCGCCCTGTCCCGTCCCAGTTCCTTCCATTCTTCGCACCATATCCCAGTCCCCTTCCAGTCCCTCCCATTCCCTTCACAGTCCTTCCAAATCCCCTCACAGACTCTTCCAGGCCCCTCCGAGTACCTTTCAGACGTTTCCACTCCCCTCCCCCTACCTCCCAGGCCATCCCAGTCACTTCCAATCCCTCCACTCCATCCCTGATCCCTTCCCACTCCATCCAATTCCACTCCTTTCCCAGTACATCCCACCCCCCCTCCTAGTCCTTCTCTGTCCCTTCCAGTCCTCTCCCATTGCCCTCCCAGTCCTAATCCAGTACTTTCCAGGTCCATCCCAGTCCCAGTCCTCTCCCATTTCCTCTCAATCCACTCCCAGTCCCACCCAGCCTCACCCAATCCTTCCTAGTCCATCCCACTAGCTCCCAGTATGTCCCGCTCCCCTTCCACTCACCTCCCAAGTCCCTCCCAGTCCCCTCCCACTCCCTCCTAATCCCCTCCCAGTCCCCAGGCCCCTCCCAGTCACTCACAATCCATTCCAGATCCCTTCCCATTCCCTCCCAATCCCCTCCCACTCACTCCCATTCCTCTCCCACTTCCCACCAGTCCGTCCCATTCCCCCTCCCTGCCACCTCTCAGGCCCTTTCCCAATCCTCTCCCACTTTTGCTCAGTCCTTACCAGATCCCTTCCCAGTCCATCCTACTCCCACTCCATCCCTCCTGATTCCTCTGAATTCCACCCACTCCCTCCAAATGCCCTCCCTGTCTCTCACAATCTCATTCCTCTCCTTTCCCAGTACATCCCACTCCACACCCAGTCCTCTCTCAGTCCCTTCCAATCCTCTCCCATTTCCCTCCCAGTCCCAATCCAGTCCTTTCCAGGCCCATCCACTCCTCTCCCAGTCTCTCCCAGTCCCCAGTGCCATTCCAGTCCTCTCCCAGTCACTCACAATCCATTCCAGATCCCTCTTCATTCCCTCCCAATCTACTCCCACTTCATTCCACTATCTCCCAGTATATCCCAATCCCCTCCACTAACTCCCAAGCCCAGTGCATCCCATTCCTCTCCCACTTCCCAACAGTCCTTCCCATTACTCTCCCTGTCCCTCCCAGTCCCATTCCCTCTCTGTCACCTATCAGTCTCCTTCCCAGACGCAACCACTCTCTCTCACTCCCCTCCCAGTACCATCCCAGTTTCACATAATCCAATTCCACTCCTTTCCCAGTACATCACACTCCCCTCACAGTCCTCTCCCATTGCCCTCCCAGTCCTAAGCCAGTCCTTTCCAGGTCCATCCCAGTCCCAGTCCTCTCCCATTTCCTCTCAATCCACTCCCAGTCCCACCCGGCCTCACCCAATCCTTCCCAGTCCATCCCACTAGCTCCCAGTATGTCCCACTCCCCTCCCAGTCCCTTCCAATCCTCTCCCATTTCCCTCCCAGTCCCAATCCAGTCCTTTCCAGCTCCATCCCAGTCCCCAACCAGTCTCTCCCAGTCCCTAGTGCCATTCCAGTCCTCTCCCAGTCACTCACAATCCATTCCAAATCCCTCTCCATTCCCTCCCAATCCATTCCCAATCTATTCCACTACCTCCCAGTATATCCCAGTCCCCTCCACTAACTCCCATGCCCCTCTCCCTCTCTCCCAGGCCCTCCACATCCCCTCCCAGGCCATCCCAGTCCCTCACAATCCCTCCACTCCATCCCTCATCCTTTCCCACTTCCCTCTCAGTCTCCTCCCACTCCTCCCCAGTCCCTCCCAATCCCATCCCACTTCCCAGCTCTCCCTCCCATTCCCCTCCCTGCCTCTCCCACTCACTCACAATCACCCTAGTCTGGAAGGGGACTGGGGCATACTGGGAGACACTGGGAGACACTGGGAAGGACTGGATTGGGACTGGGACGGTCTGGGAGAGGACTGGGAAGGAATGGGGCAGGACTGCGAGGGACTGAGGACTGGGAGGGGACTGGGATGAGTCCTTTCCCAGTCCAACTCCAGTCCCTCACAGTCCTCTCCCATTTCCTCCCAGTCCTCTATCAGTCCCACCCAGCCCCCTCCCAATCCTTCCCAGACCATCCCACTGGCTCCCAGTATATCCCAGGCCCCTCCCACGCCACTCCAACTACCTTTCACACACTCCCCCTACCTGCCCAGTCCCCTCCCAGTCACTCACAATCCTTTCCAAATCCCCTCCCTGTCCCATCCCAGTACCTCCCAGTCCAATTCTCCTCCCTGACACATCTCAGGCCCCTTCCCTTTCCTCTCCCAGTTCAGCTCAGTCCTTCCCAGATCCCTTCCCAGACCATCCTACTCCCTCCCACTCCATCCCACTCCCTTCTCGTTCCTCTGAATCCCACCCACTCACTCCCAACCCCTTCCCAGTCCCTCACTATCCCATTACACTCCTTTCCCACTACATCCCACTGCCCTCCCAGTCCTTTTCAGTCTTCTCCCAGTCCCAATCCAGTCCTTTCCAGCTCCATCCCAGTCCCCTCCCGCTCTGTCAGTCCCTCCTAGTCCCTTTCTATTGCCATTCCACTCACTCACAATCCATTCCAGATCCATTCCCAATCTCTCCCACTTCATCCCCCTATCTCCCAGTATATCCCAGTCCCCTCCACTAACTCCCGAGCCCCTATCACTCTCTCCCAGGCCCTCCACATCCCCCTCCCAGTCCCTCCACTCCATCCCTCATCCTTTCCCACTTCCCTCCCACTACCTCTCAGTCCCTCCAAGTCTCCTCCCACGCCTCACCAGTCCCTCCCAATCCCATCCCACTTCCATCAGTCCCTCCCATTCCCCTCCCTGTCCCATCCCAAGACCTCCCAGGCCCATTCCTCTCCCTCACACCTCTCAGGCCCCTTCCCAGTCTCACCCAATCCCTCCCAGACCCACTCACTCCTTCCCAGATCCCTTCCCAGTCCATCCCACCCCCTCCCAATCCCCTCCCAGTCTCTCACAATCCCATTCCAGTCCTACCCAATCCCTCCTGGTCTCCTTCCAGTTCTCCTCAGTCCTTTCCAGGCCTCTCCCAATCCAAATCCAGTCCTTACCAGCCCCTTCCCACTCCCCTTCCCATCCCTCCCAATCCCCTCCCAGTCTCACCCAGCCCCCTTCCAATCCTTCCCAGTCCATCCCACTCCCTCCCAGTACATCCCAGTCCCCTCCCAGGCCACCCCAAAGACCTTTCACACCCTCCCACTACCTTCCCAGTCCCCTCCCAGTCACTCACAATTCATTCCAGATCCCTTCCCATTCCCTCTCAATGCCCTCCCAGGCCACTCTCCTCCCTGACACCGCTCAGGCCCCTTCCCACTCCATCCCAATGCCCTCCCAGTCTCCTCCAAGTCCTTCCCAGTTCCTCTCAATCCCTCCCAGTCCCTTCCTGGCCTCTCCCAGTTCCCTCACAGTCCTCTCCCAGTCCAGTACTTACCAGGTCCATCTCAGTCCCCTCCCAGTCTCTCTCAGTCCCGCCCAGTCCCTTCCCAGTCCAACTCCAGTCCTGTCCCAGTCCTCTATCACTCCCACCCAACCCCATCCCAATCCTTCCCAGTCCATCCCACTAGCTCCCACAATATCCCAGTCCCCTTCCAGTCACCTCCCACTCCCTTCTAATCCCCTCCCTGTCCCCAGTCCCCTCCCAGTCACTCACAATTCATTCCAGATCCCTTTCCCTTCCCTCCCAATCCCCTTCCACTCCCTCCCATTCCATCTCATTCCTCTCCCACTTCCCAGTAGTCCCTCCCATTCCCCTCCCTGTCCCATCCCAGCAACTTCCAGTCCCATTCCCCTCCCTGACACCTCTCAGGCCCCCTCCAATTCCTCTCCCAGTTCAGCTCAGTCCTTCCCAGATCCCTTCCCAGTCCATCTCACTCCCACCCACTCATCCCACTCCTTCCCCGTGCCTCTGAATCCCACCCACTCCCTCCCAAACCCCTCCCAGTCCCATCCCACTCTCTCACAATCCCATTCCACTCCTTTCCCAGTACATCCCACTCCGCACCCAGTTCTTTTCAGTCCCTTCCAATCCTCTCCCATTTCCCTCCCAGTCCTCTCCCAGTCCCAATCCAATCTTTCCAGGTCCATCCCAGGCCCCTACCAGTCACCTCCCACTCCCTCCTAATCCCCTCCCTGTCCCCAGTCCTCTCCCAGTCACACACAATCCATTCCAGATCCCTCTCCATTCCCTCCCAATCCACTCCCAATCTATTCCACTATCTCCCAGTATACCCCAGTCCCCTCCACTAACTCCCATGCCCCTCTCCCTCTCTCCCAGGCCCTCCACATCCCCTCCCAGGCCATCCCAGTCCCTCACAATCCCTCCACTCCATCCCTCATCCTTTCCCACTTCCCTCTCAGTCTCCTCCCACTCCTCCCCAGTCCCTCCCAATCCCATCCCACTTCCCAGCTCTCCCTTCCATTCCCCTCCCTGCCTCTCCCACTCACTCACAATCACCCTAGTCTGGAAGGGGACTGGGGCATACTGGGAGACACTGGGAAGGACTGGATTGGGACTGGGACGGTCTGGGAGAGGACTGGGAAGGAATGGGGCAGGACTGCGAGGGACTGAGGACTGGGAGGGGACTGGGATGAGTCCTTTCCCAGTCCAACTCCAGTCCCTCACAGTCCTCTCCCATTTCCTCCCAGTCCTCTATCAGTCCCACCCAGCCCCCTCCCAATCCTTCCCAGACCATCCCACTGGCTCCCAGTATATCCCAGGCCCCTCCCACGCCACTCCAACCACCTTTCACACACTCCCCCTACCTGCCCAGTCCCCTCCCAGTCACTCACAATCCTTTCCAAATCCCCTCCCTGTCCCATCCCAGTACCTCCCAGTCCAATTCTCCTCCCTGACACCTCTCAGGCCCCTTCCCAGTCCTCTCCCAGTTCAGCTCAGTCCTTCCCAGATCCCTTCCCACTCCCTCCCCGTTCCTCTGAATCCCACCCACTCACTCCCAATCCCTTCCCAGTCTCTCACAATCCCATTCCAGTCCTACCCAATCCCTCCTGGTCTCCTTCCAGTCTTCCTCAGTCCTTTCCAGGCCTCTCCCAATCCAAATCCAGTCCTTACCAGCCCCTTCCCACTCCCCTTCCCATCCCTTCCCCTTCCCTCCCAATCCCCTCCCAGTCTCTCTCTGTCCCTCCCAGTCTGATCCCATTTCCTCCCAATCCCCTCCCAGTCTCACCCAGCCCCCTTCCAATCCTTCCCAGTCCATCCCACTCGCTCCCAGTACATCCCAGTCCCCTCCAAATGCCTTCCAGGCCACCCCAAAGACCTTTCACACCCTCCCACTACCTTCCCAGGCCCCTCCCAGTCACTCACAATCCATTCCAGATCCCTTCCCATTCCCTCCCAATGCCCTCCCAGGTCACTCCTCCCTGACACCTCTCAGGCCCCTTCCCACTCCATCCCACTCCCACTCCATCCCAATGCCCTCCCAGTCTCCTCCAAGTCCTTCCCAGTTCCTCTCAATCCCTCCCACTCCCCCTCCCAGTCCCTTCCTGTCCTCTCCCAGTTCCCTCACAGTCCTCTCCCAGTCCCAATCCAGTCCTTATCAGATCCATCTCAGTCCCCTCCCAGTCTCTCTCAGTCCCTCCCGGTCCCGTCCCAGTCCAACTCCAGTCCCGTCCCAGTCCTCTATCACTCCCACCCAGCCCCATCCCAATCCTTCCCAGTCCATCCCACTAGCTCCCACAATATCCCAGTCCCCTTCCAGTCACCTCCCACTCCCTCCTAATCCCCTTCCAGTCCCCAGTCCCCTCCCAGTCACTCACAATTCATTCCAGATCCCTTTCCCTTCCCTCCCAATCCCCTTCCACTCCCTCCCATTCCATCTCATTCCTCTCCCACTTCCCAGCAGTCCCTCCCATTCCCCTCCCTGTCCCATCCCAGCAACTCCCAGTCCCATTCCCCTCCCTGACACCTCTCAGGCCCCTTCCCAGTCCTCTCCCAGTTCAGCTCACTCCTTCCCAGATCCCTTCCCAGTCCATCTCACTCCCTCCCACTCCTTCCCCGTGCCTCTGAATCCCACCCACTCCCTCCCAGTCCCATCCCACTCTCTCACAATCCCATTCCACTCCTTTCCCAGTACATCCCACTCCGCACCCAGTTCTTTTCAGTCCCTTCCAATCCTCTCCCATTTCCCTCCCAGTCCTCTCCCAGTCCCAATCCAGTCCTTTCCACGTCCATCCCAGTCCCTTCCCAGTCTCTCTTAGTCTCTCCCAGTCCCTAGTGCCATTCCAGTCCTCTCCCAGTCACTCACAATCCATTCCAGATCCCTCTCCATTCCCTCCCAATCCACTCCCACTCCATTCCACTATCTTCCAGTATATCCCAGTCCCCTCCACTAACTCCCAAGCCCCTATCCCTCTCTCCCTCCACATCCCCTCCCAGGCCATCCCAGTCCCTCCCAATCACTCCACTCCATCCCTGATCCCTGGGGGGCTGGTCCTGAACTGGCACACACTGTTCCCAAACTGGGGGGGCTGGTCCCAAACTGGGATGCACTGTTCCCAAACTGGGGGGGCTGGTCCCGAACTGGGGCACACTGCTCCCAAACTGGGGGGGCTGGTCCCAAACTGGGACGCACTGTTCCCAAACTGGGGGGGCTGGTCCCAAACTGGGACGCACTGTTCCCAAACTGGGGGGGCTGGTCCCGAACTGGGACGCACTGTTCCCAAACTGGGGGACTGGTCCCAAACTGGGACGCACTGTTCCCAAACTGGGGGGGACTGGTCCCAAACTGGGGGACTGGTCCCAAACTGGGACGCACTGTTCCCAAACTGGGGGGGACTGGTCCCAAACTGGAGGGACTGGTCCCGAACTGGGACACACTGTTCCCAAACTGAGGGGGCTGGTCCCGAACTGGGACGCACTGTTCCCAAACTGAGGGGGCTGGTCCCGAACTGGGACGCACTGTTCCCAAACTGGGGGGGCTGGTCCCAAACTGGGATGCACTGTTCCCAAACTGGGGGGGCTGGTCCCAAACTGGGACGCACTGTTCCCAAACTGGGGGGCTGGCCCAGCGCAGCCAATGGGAGCGCTGCTGCCCGAGCCCCACTGGCCAATCAGAGCGTGGCTCTGGCCCTCCTGCTCTGTCAGCGCCGGGAGGGAGGGAGGGAGGGGGGAGGGAGACCAAACGGCAGCAAGGGCACAGAGGAGGCTCCCAGCGCCCCCAGAGCAGCTCCCAGCGCCTCCAGGTAAGATTCCCAGTCCCATCAAGCCCCCTCCCAGTCCCTCCCAGTTCCCTTCCAGACCTCTCCAAATCCTTCCCAGTCCCTCCCAATTCCTCTGCAGTGCCTCCCAGTTCCCTCCCAGACCTCTCCCAGCCCCTCTCTAATCCCATCCCTGTCCCTGCCCAATCCTGCTCCAGTCTCTCCCAGACCCCCTCTCAATCCCTCCCAATCCATCCCAGTTCCTACTGGGATCGCTTTCAGTTCCCATCCAGGCCCTTCCCATGCCCTCCCCTTCCAGTCCTTTCCCAGTACAACTCACAGTCCTCACCCAGTCCCAATCCAGTCCTTACCAGGTCCATCCCAGTCCTCGCCCATTTCCACCCAATCCCCTATCAGTCCCATCCAGCCCCCTCCAAATCCTTCCCAGTCCATCCCACTAGCTCCCAGTACATCCCAGTCCCCTCCCAGTTCATTCCAGGCCCTTCCAACTACCTTTTAGACCCCCCCAGTCCCTTTTCATTCCCTTCCCAGTCCCTACTAAGTCCCCTCCCTCTCCCGCCCAGTCCCCTCCCACTCACTCACAATCCATTCCAGATCCCTTTCCATTCCCCTCCCTGTCCCCTCCCACTCCCTGTCAGTCAATCCCATTCCCCTCCCTGTCCCCTCCCACTCCCTGTCAGTCAATCCCATTCCCCTCCCTGTCCCCTCCCACTCCCTGTCAGTCAATCCCACTCCCCTCCCTGTCCCCTCCCACTCCCTGTCAGTCAATCCCATTCCCCTCCCTGTCCCCTCCCACTCCCTGTCAGTCAATCCCATTCCCCTCCCTGTCCCCTCCCACTCCCTGTCAGTCAATCCCATTCCCCTCCCTGTCCCCTCCCACTCCCTGTCAGTCAATCCCATTCCCCTCCCTCTCCCCTCCCACTCCCTGTCAGTTAATCCCATTCCCCTCCCTCTCCCCTCCCACTCCCTGTCAGTCAATCCCATTCCCCTCCCTGTCCCCTCCCACTCCCTGTCAGTCAATCCCACTCCCCTCCCTGTCCCCTCCCACTCCCTGTCAGTCAATCCCACTCCCCTCCCTGTCCCCTCCCACTCCCTGTCAGTCAATCCCATTCCCCTCCCTGTCCCCTCCCACTCCCTGTCAGTCAATCCCATTCCCCTCCCTGTCCCCTCCCACTCCCTGTCAGTCAATCCCATTCCCCTCCCTGTCCCCTCCCACTCCCTGTCAGTCAATCCCATTCCCCTCCCTGTCCCCATCCCACTCCCTGTCAGTCAATCCCATTCCCGCCCTGTCCCGTCCCAGTTCCTTCCATTCTTCGCACCATATCCCAGTCCCCTTCCAGTCCCTCCCATTCCCTTCACAGTCCTTCCAAATCCCCTCACAGACTCTTCCAGGCCCCTCCGAGTACCTTTCAGACGTTTCCACTCCCCTCCCCCTACCTCCCAGTCCATCCCAGTCACTTCCAATCCCTCCACTCCATCCCTGATCCCTTCCCACTCCATCCAATTCCACTCCTTTCCCAGTACATCCCACCCCCCCTCCTAATCCTTCTCTGTCCCTTCCAGTCCTCTCCCATTGCCCTCCCAGTCCTAATCCAGTCCTTTCCAGGTTCATCCCAGTCCCAGTCCTCTCCCATTTCCTCTCAATCCACTCCCAGTCCCACCCAGCCTCACCCAATCCTTCCCAGTCCATCCCACTAGCTCCCAGTATGTCCCACTCCCCTCCCAGTCCCTTCCAATCCTCTCCCATTTCCCTCCCAGTCCCAATCCAGTCCTTTCCAGCTCCATCCCAGTCCCCAACCAGTCTCTCCCAGTCCCTAGTGCCATTCCAGTCCTCTCCCAGTCACTCACAATCCATTCCAAATCCCTCTCCATTCCCTCCCAATCCATTCCCAATCTATTCCACTACCTCCCAGTATATCCCAGTCCCCTCCACTAACTCCCATGCCCCTCTCCCTCTCTCCCAGGCCCTCCACATCCCCTCCCAGGCCATCCCAGTCCCTCACAATCCCTCCACTCCATCCCTCATCCTTTCCCACTTCCCTCTCAGTCTCCTCCCACTCCTCCCCAGTCCCTCCCAATCCCATCCCACTTCCCAGCTCTCCCTCCCATTCCCCTCCCTGCCTCTCCCACTCACTCACAATCACCCTAGTCTGGAAGGGGACTGGGGCATACTGGGAGACACTGGGAGACACTGGGAAGGACTGGATTGGGACTGGGACGGTCTGGGAGAGGACTGGGAAGGAATGGGGCAGGACTGCGAGGGACTGAGGACTGGGAGGGGACTGGGATGAGTCCTTTCCCAGTCCAACTCCAGTCCCTCACAGTCCTCTCCCATTTCCTCCCAGTCCTCTATCAGTCCCACCCAGCCCCCTCCCAATCCTTCCCAGACCATCCCACTGGCTCCCAGTATATCCCAGGCCCCTCCCACGCCACTCCAACCACCTTTCACACACTCCCCCTACCTGCCCAGTCCCCTCCCAGTCACTCACAATCCTTTCCAAATCCCCTCCCTGTCCCATCCCAGCACCTCCCAGTCCAATTCCCCTCCCTGACACATCTCAGGCCCCCTCCCATTCCTCTCCCAGTTCAGCTCAGTCCTTCCCAGATCCCTTCCCAGACCATCCTACTCCCTCCCACTCCATCCCACTCCCTTCTCGTTCCTCTGAATCCCACCCACTCACTCCCAATCCCTTCCCAGTCCCTCACTATCCCATTACACTCCTTTCCCACTACATCCCACTGCCCTCCCAGTCCTTTTCAGTCTTCTCCCAGTCCCAATCCAGTCCTTTCCAGCTCCATCCCAGTCCCCTCCCGCTCTGTCAGTCCCTCCTAGTCCCTTTCTATTGCCATTCCACTCACTCACAATCCATTCCAGATCCATTCCCAATCTCTCCCACTCCATCCCCCTATCTCCCAGTATATCCCAGTCCCCTCCACTAACTCCCGAGCCCCCATCACTCTCTCCCAGGCCCTCCACATCCCCTCCCAGTCCCTCCACTCCATCCCTCATCCTTTCCCACTTCCCTCCCACTACCTCTCAGTCCCTCCAAGTCTCCTCCCACGCCTCACCAGTCCCTCCCAATCCCATCCCACTTCCATCAGTCCCTCCCATTCCCCTCCCTGTCCCATCCCAAGACCTCCCAGGCCCATTCCTCTCCCTCACACCTCTCAGGCCCCTTCCCAGTCTCACCCAATCCCTCCCAGACCCACTCACTCCTTCCCAGATCCCTTCCCAGTCCATCCCACCCCCTCCCAATCCCCTCCCAGTCTCTCACAATCCCATTCCAGTCCTACCCAATCCCTCCTGGTCTCCTTCCAGTTCTCCTCAGTCCTTTCCAGGCCTCTCCCAATCCAAATCCAGTCCTTACCAGCCCCTTCCCACTCCCCTTCCCATCCCTCCCAATCCCCTCCCAGTCTCACCCAGCACCCTTCCAATCCTTCCCAGTCCATCCCACTCCCTCCCAGTACATCCCAGTCCCCTCCCAGGCCACCCCAAAGACCTTTCACACCCTCCCACCACCTTCCCAGTCCCCTCCCAGTCACTCACAATTCATTCCAGATCCCTTCCCATTCCCTCTCAATGCCCTCCCAGGCCACTCTCCTCCCTGACACCGCTCAGGCCCCTTCCCACTCCATCCCAATGCCCTCCCAGTCTCCTCCAAGTCCTTCCCAGTTCCTCTCAATCCCTCCCAGTCCCTTCCTGGCCTCTCCCAGTTCCCTCACAGTCCTCTCCCAGTCCAGTACTTACCAGGTCCATCTCAGTCCCCTCCCAGTCTCTCTCAGTCCCGCCCAGTCCCATCCCAGTCCAACTCCAGTCCTGTCCCAGTCCTCTATCACTACCCCCCAACCCCATCCCAATCCTTCCCAGTCCATCCCACTAGCTCCCACAATATCCCAGTCCCCTTCCAGTCACCTCCCACTCCCTTCTAATCCCCTCCCTGTCCCCAGTCCCCTCCCAGTCACTCACAATTCATTCCAGATCCCTTTCCCTTCCCTCCCAATCCCCTTCCACTCCCTCCCATTCCATTTCATTCCTCTCCCACTTCCCAGCAGTCCCTCCCATTCCCCTCCCTGTCCCATCCCAGCAACTCCCAGTCCCATTCCCCTCCCTGACACCTCTCAGGCTCCTTCCCAGACCTCTCCCAGTTCAGCTCAGTCCTTCCCAGATCCCTTCCCAATCCATCTCACTCCCTCCCCCTCATCCCATTCCTTCCCCGTGCCTCTGAATCCCACCCACTCCCTCCCAAAGCCCTCCCAGTCCCATCCCACTCTCTCACAATCCCATTCCACTCCTTTCCCAGTACATCCCACTCCGCACCCAGTTCTTTTCAGTCCCTTCCAATCCTCTCCCATTTCCCTCCCAGTCCTCTCCCAGTCCCAATCCAATCTTTCCAGGTCCATCCCAGGCCCCTACCAGTCACCTCCCACTCCCTCCTAATCCCCTCCCTGTCCCCAGTCCTCTCCCAGTCACACACAATCCATTCCAGATCCCTCTCCATTCCCTCCCAATCCACTCCCACTCCATTCCACTATCTCCCAGTATATCCCAGTCCCCTCCACTAACTCCCATGCCCCTCTCCCTCTCTCCCAGGCCCTCCACATCCCCTCCCAGGCCATCCCAGTCCCTCACAATCCCTCCACTCCATCCCTCATCCTTTCCCACTTCCCTCTCAGTCTCCTCCCACTCCTCCCCAGTCCCTCCCAATCCCATCCCACTTCCCAGCTCTCCCTCCCATTCCCCTCCCTGCCTCTCCCACTCACTCACAATCACCCTAGTCTGGAAGGGGACTGGGGCATACTGGGAGACACTGGGAAGGACTGGATTGGGACTGGGACGGTCTGGGAGAGGACTGGGAAGGAATGGGGCAGGACTGCGAGGGACTGAGGACTGGGAGGGGACTGGGATGAGTCCTTTCCCAGTCCAACTCCAGTCCCTCACAGTCCTCTCCCATTTCCTCCCAGTCCTCTATCAGTCCCACCCAGCCCCCTCCCAATCCTTCCCAGACCATCCCACTGGCTCCCAGTATATCCCAGGCCCCTCCCACGCCACTCCAACCACCTTTCACACACTCCCCCTACCTGCCCAGTCCCCTCCCAGTCACTCACAATCCTTTCCAAATCCCCTCCCTGTCCCATCCCAGCACCTCCCAGTCCCATTCCCCTCCCTGACACCTCTCAGGCCCCTTCCCAGTCCTCTCCCAGTTCAGCTCAGTCCTTCCCAGATCCCTTCCCACTCCCTCCCCGTTCCTCTGAATCCCACCCACTCACTCCCAATCCCTTCCCAGTCTCTCACAATCCCATTCCAGTCCTACCCAATCCCTCCTGGTCTCCTTCCAGTCTTCCTCAGGCCTCTCCCAATCCAAATCCAGTCCTTACCAGCCCCTTCCCACTCCCCTTCCCATCCCGTCCCCTTCCCTCCCAATCCCCTCCCAGTCTCTCTCTGTCCCTCCCAGTCTGATCCCATTTCCTCCCAATCCCCTCCCAGTCTCACCCAGCCCCCTTCCAATCCTTCCCAGTCCATCCCACTCGCTCCCAGTACATCCCAGTCCCCTCCAAATGCCTTCCAGGCCACCCCAAAGACCTTTCACACCCTCCCACTACCTTCCCAGGCCCCTCCCAGTCACTCACAATCCATTCCAGATCCCTTCCCATTCCCTCCCAATGCCCTCCCAGGTCACTCCTCCCTGACACCTCTCAGGCCCCTTCCCACTCCATCCCACTCCCACTCCATCCCAATGCCCTCCCAGTCTCCTCCAAGTCCTTCCCAGTTCCTCTCAATCCCTCCCACTCCCCCTCCCAGTCCCTTCCTGTCCTCTCCCAGTTCCCTCACAGTCCTCTCCCAGTCCCAATCCAGTCCTTATCAGATCCATCTCAGTCCCCTCCCAGTCTCTCTCAGTCCCTCCCGGTCCCGTCCCAGTCCAACTCCAGTCCCGTCCCAGTCCTCTATCACTCCCACCCAGCCCCATCCCAATCCTTCCCAGTCCATCCCACTAGCTCCCACAATATCCCAGTCCCCTTCCAGTCACCTCCCACTCCCTCCTAATCCCCTTCCAGTCCCCAGTCCCCTCCCAGTCACTCACAATTCATTCCAGATCCCTTTCCCTTCCCTCCCAATCCCCTTCCACTCCCTCCCATTCCATCTCATTCCTCTCCCACTTCCCAGCAGTCCCTCCCATTCCCCTCCCTGTCCCATCCCAGCAACTCCCAGTCCCATTCCCCTCCCTGACACCTCTCAGGCCCCCCTCCAAGTCCTCTCCCAGTTCAGCTCAGTCCTTCCCAGATCCCTTCCCAGTCCATCTCACTCCCTCCCCCTCATCCCACTCCTTCCCCGTGCCTCTGAATCCCACCCACTCCCTCCCAAACCCCTCCCAGTCCCATCCCACTCTCTCACAATCCCATTCCACTCCTTTCCCAGTACATCCCACTCCGCACCCAGTTCTTTTCAGTCCCTTCCAATGCTCTCCCATTTCCCTCCCAGTCCTCTCCCAGTCCCAATCCAATCTTTCCAGGTCCATCCCAGTCCCCTACCAGTCACCTCCCACTCCCTCCTAATCCCCTCCCTGTCCCCAGTCCTCTCCCAGTCACACACAATCCATTCCAGATCCCTCTCCATTCCCTCCCAATCCACTCCCAATCTATTCCACTATCTCCCAGTATATCCCAGTCCCCTCCACTAACTCCCATGCCCCTCTCCCTCTCTCCCAGGCCCTCCACATCCCCTCCCAGGCCATCCCAGTCCCTCACAATCCCTCCACTCCATCCCTCATCCTTTCCCACTTCCCTCTCAGTCTCCTCCCACTCCTCCCCAGTCCCTCCCAATCCCATCCCACTTCCCAGCTCTCCCTCCCATTCCCCTCCCTGCCTCTCCCACTCACTCACAATCACCCTAGTCTGGAAGGGGACTGGGGCATACTGGGAAGACACTGGGAAGGACTGGATTGGGACTGGGACGGTCTGGGAGAGGACTGGGAAGGAATGGGACAGGACTGCGAGGGACTGAGGACTGGGAGGGGACTGGGATGAGTCCTTTCCCAGTCCAACTCCAGTCCCTCACAGTCCTCTCCCATTTCCTCCCAGTCCTCTATCAGTCCCACCCAGCCCCCTCCCAATCCTTCCCAGACCATCCCACTGGCTCCCAGTATATCCCAGGCCCCTCCCACGCCACTCCAACCACCTTTCACACACTCCCCCTACCTGCCCAGTCCCCTCCCAGTCACTCACAATCCTTTCCAAATCCCCTCCCTGTCCCATCCCAGCACCTCCCAGTCCAATTCCCCTCCCTGACACCTCTCAGGCCCCTTCCCAGTCTCACCCAATCCCTCCCAGACCCACTCACTCCTTCCCAGATCCCTTCCCAGTCCATCCCACCCCCTCCCAATCCCCTCCCAGTCTCTCACAATCCCATTCCAGTCCTACCCAATCCCTCCTGGTCTCCTTCCAGTTCTCCTCAGTCCTTTCCAGGCCTCTCCCAATCCAAATCCAGTCCTTACCAGCCCCTTCCCACTCCCCTTCCCATCCCTCCCAATCCCCTCCCAGTCTCACCCAGCACCCTTCCAATCCTTCCCAGTCCATCCCACTCACTCCCAGTACATCCCAGTCCCCTCCCAGGCCACCCCAAAGACCTTTCACACCCTCCCACCACCTTCCCAGTCCCCTCCCAGTCACTCACAATTCATTCCAGATCCCTTCCCATTCCCTCTCAATGCCCTCCCAGGCCACTCTCCTCCCTGACACCGCTCAGGCCCCTTCCCACTCCATCCCAATGCCCTCCCAGTCTCCTCCAAGTCCTTCCCAGTTCCTCTCAATCCCTCCCAGTCCCTTCCTGGCCTCTCCCAGTTCCCTCACAGTCCTCTCCCAGTCCAGTACTTACCAGGTCCATCTCAGTCCCCTCCCAGTCTCTCTCAGTCCCGCCCAGTCCCTTCCCAGTCCAACTCCAGTCCTGTCCCAGTCCTCTATCACTCCCACCCAGCCCCATCCCAATCCTTCCCAGTCCATCCCACTAGCTCCCACAATATCCCAGTCCCCTTCCAGTCACCTCCCACTCCCTTCTAATCCCCTCCCTGTCCCCAGTCCCCTCCCAGTCACTCACAATTCATTCCAGATCCCTTTCCCTTCCCTCCCAATCCCCTTCCACTCCCTCCCATTCCATTTCATTCCTCTCCCACTTCCCAGCAGTCCCTCCCATTCCCCTCCCTGTCCCATCCCAGCAACTCCCAGTCCCATTCCCCTCCCTGACACCTCTCAGGCTCCTTCCCAGACCTCTCCCAGTTCAGCTCAGTCCTTCCCAGATCCCTTCCCAATCCATCTCACTCCCTCCCCCTCATCCCATTCCTTCCCCGTGCCTCTGAATCCCACCCACTCCCTCCCAAAGCCCTCCCAGTCCCATCCCACTCTCTCACAATCCCATTCCACTCCTTTCCCAGTACATCCCACTCCGCACCCAGTTCTTTTCAGTCCCTTCCAATCCTCTCCCATTTCCCTCCCAGTCCTCTCCCAGTCCCAATCCAATCTTTCCAGGTCCATCCCAGGCCCCTACCAGTCACCTCCCACTCCCTCCTAATCCCCTCCCTGTCCCCAGTCCTCTCCCAGTCACACACAATCCATTCCAGATCCCTCTCCATTCCCTCCCAATCCACTCCCACTCCATTCCACTATCTCCCAGTATATCCCAGTCCCCTCCACTAACTCCCATGCCCCTCTCCCTCTCTCCCAGGCCCTCCACATCCCCTCCCAGGCCATCCCAGTCCCTCACAATCCCTCCACTCCATCCCTCATCCTTTCCCACTTCCCTCTCAGTCTCCTCCCACTCCTCCCCAGTCCCTCCCAATCCCATCCCACTTCCCAGCTCTCCCTCCCATTCCCCTCCCTGCCTCTCCCACTCACTCACAATCACCCTAGTCTGGAAGGGGACTGGGGCATACTGGGAGACACTGGGAAGGACTGGATTGGGACTGGGACGGTCTGGGAGAGGACTGGGAAGGAATGGGGCAGGACTGCGAGGGACTGAGGACTGGGAGGGGACTGGGATGAGTCCTTTCCCAGTCCAACTCCAGTCCCTCACAGTCCTCTCCCATTTCCTCCCAGTCCTCTATCAGTCCCACCCAGCCCCCTCCCAATCCTTCCCAGACCATCCCACTGGCTCCCAGTATATCCCAGGCCCCTCCCACGCCACTCCAACCACCTTTCACACACTCCCCCAACCAGCCCAGTCCCCACCCAGTCACTCACAATCCTTTCCAAATCCCCTCCCTGTCCCATCCCAGCACCTCCCAGTCCAATTCCCCTCCCTGACACCTCTCAGGCCCCTTCCCAGTCCTCTCCCAGTTCAGCTCAGTCCTTCCCAGATCCCTTCCCACTCCCTCCCCGTTCCTCTGAATCCCACCCACTCACTCCCAATCCCTTCCCAGTCTCTCACAATCCCATTCCAGTCCTACCCAATCCCTCCTGGTCTCCTTCCAGTCTTCCTCAGGCCTCTCCCAATCCAAATCCAGTCCTTACCAGCCCCTTCCCACTCCCCTTCCCATCCCTTCCCCTTCCCTCCCAATCCCCTCCCAGTCTCTCTCTGTCCCTCCCAGTCTGATCCCATTTCCTCCCAATCCCCTCCCAGTCTCACCCAGCCCCCTTCCAATCCTTCCCAGTCCATCCCACTCGCTCCCAGTACATCCCAGTCCCCTCCAAATGCCTTCCAGGCCACCCCAAAGACCTTTCACACCCTCCCACTACCTTCCCAGGCCCCTCCCAGTCACTCACAATCCATTCCAGATCCCTTCCCATTCCCTCCCAATGCCCTCCCAGGTCACTCCTCCCTGACACCTCTCAGGCCCCTTCCCACTCCATCCCACTCCCACTCCATCCCAATGCCCTCCCAGTCTCCTCCAAGTCCTTCCCAGTTCCTCTCAATCCCTCCCACTCCCCCTCCCAGTCCCTTCCTGTCCTCTCCCAGTTCCCTCACAGTCCTCTCCCAGTCCCAATCCAGTCCTTATCAGATCCATCTCAGTCCCCTCCCAGTCTCTCTCAGTCCCTCCCGGTCCCGTCCCAGTCCAACTCCAGTCCCGTCCCAGTCCTCTATCACTCCCACCCAGCCCCATCCCAATCCTTCCCAGTCCATCCCACTAGCTCCCACAATATCCCAGTCCCCTTCCAGTCACCTCCCACTCCCTCCTAATCCCCTTCCAGTCCCCAGTCCCCTCCCAGTCACTCACAATTCATTCCAGATCCCTTTCCCTTCCCTCCCCATCCCCTTCCACTCCCTCCCATTCCATCTCATTCCTCTCCCACTTCCCAGCAGTCCCTCCCATTCCCCTCCCTGTCCCATCCCAGCAACTCCCAGTCCCATTCCCCTCCCTGACACCTCTCAGGCCCCTTCCCAGTCCTCTCCCAGTTCAGCTCACTCCTTCCCAGATCCCTTCCCAGTCCATCTCACTCCCTCCCACTCCTTCCCCGTGCCTCTGAATCCCACCCACTCCCTCCCAGTCCCATCCCACTCTCTCACAATCCCATTCCACTCCTTTCCCAGTACATCCCACTCCACACCCAGTCCTTTTCAGTCCCTTCCAATCCACTCCCATTTCCCTCCCAGTCCCAATCCAGTCCTTTCCAGGTCCATCCAAGTCCCCTCTCAGTCTCTCCCAGTCCCTAGTGCTACCAGTCACCTCCCACTCCCTACTAATCCCCTCCCTGTCCCCAGTCCTCTCCCAGTCACTCACAATCCATTCCAGATCCCTCTCCATTCCCTCCCAATCCATTCCCAATCTATTCCACTACCTCCCAGTATATCCCAGTCCCCTCCACTAACTCCCAAGCCCCTATCCCTCTCTCCCTCCACATCCCCTCCCAGGCCATCCCAGTCCCTCCCAATCCCTCCACTCCATCCCTGATCCCTTCCCGCTCCATCCCATTCCCTCCCAGTCCGTCCCAATGCCCTCCCAGCCTCCTCCCAATCCCTCCCAGTCTCTCCCAATCCCCACACAGTCACAACCAGTTCCCTCCCAGTCCCTGACAATCCCTCACAGGCTGCACCCTGTGCCCCATCCCTGCCCGTCACACCCAGTTCCATCCCAGTCCCTCCCAGTTCCTCCCAGTCAGGCTCCCTGGGAGGGGCTGGGAGGGAAATGAGAAGGATTGGGATAGAATTTGGAGGGCCTGGGAAGTTGTGGGATGGAAATGGGAGGGGACTGGGCGGGGGACTGGGAAGGAAGTGGGAGGCATTGGGAGGGAGTAGGAGAGAACTGTTAGGGACTGGGAGCGAGTTGGGAGGGAACTGGGAGGTACTGGAAAGGGATTTGGAGGGACTGGGAGGGGAGGGCTGGGGACTGGAACAGAAGTGGTAGGGACTGGGACAGACTGGGAGGGGACATGAAGGTGTGTTGGAGGTACTGGATGGATTTGGGAAGCACTGGGATGGGACTGGGCAGGAACTGCGAGGAAACTGGGAGGGTGTGGGAGGGAACCGGCAAAGACTGGGAGGGACTGGAGGGGACTGGGAAGAACTGGATGGGGAGTGGGAGGGACTGGAACAGAAGTGGGAGGGGAATGGAAGGGACTGGGAGGGAACTGGACCCCAACTGGGGCAAACTGGGCCCAAACTGGGACACACTCAACCCAAACTGCAGGGGAGTGGTCGCAGACTGGGGGGGTCTGGTCCCAAACTGTGGGGGACTGGTCCCGAACTGGGATGCACTGTTCCCAAACTGGGGGGGACTGGTCCCAAACTGGGATGCACTGTTCCTGAACTGGGGGGGACTGGTCCCAAACTGGGATGCACTGTTCCCAAACTGGGGGGACTGGTCCCAAACTGGGGGGACTGGTCCCAAACTGGGGGGACTGGTCCCAAACTGGGACACACTGGAACAAAACTGGGGGGTGGCTGGTCCCGAACTGGGACACACTGTTCCCAAACTGGGAGGGGCTGGGCCCGAACAGGGACACACTGTTCCCAAACTGGGAGGGACTGGTCCCAAACTGGGGGGACTTGTCCCAAAGTGGGACACACTGGAACAAAACTAGGGGGGACTGGTCCCAAACTGGGACGCACTGCTCCCAAACTGGGGGGACTGGTCCCGAACTGGGATGCACTGTTCCCAAACTGGGAGGGACTGGTCCCAAACTGGGGGGACTGGTCCCAAACTGGGACGCACTGGAACAAAACTAGGGGGGACTGGTCCCGAACTGGGACACACTGTTCCCAAGGTGGGGGGACTGGTCCCAAACTAGGGATGCACTGGAACAAAACTGGGGGGGCGGGTCCCAAACTGGGACGCACTGTTCCCAAACTGGGGGGGGCTGGTCCCGAACTGGGACGCACTGTTCCCAAACTGGGGGGGCTGGTCCCGAACTGGGACGCACTGCTCCCAAACTGGGGGGGCTGGTCCCGAACTGGGACGCACTGCTCCCAAACTGGGGGGGCTGGTCCCGAACAGGGACGCACTGTTCCTAAACTGGGGGGGACTGGTCCCGAACTGGGACGCACTGTTCCCAAACTGGGGGGCTGGCCCAGCGCAGCCAATGGGAGCGCTGCTGCCCGAGCCCCACTGGCCAATCAGAGCGTGGCTCTGGCCCTCCTGCTCTGTCAGCGCCGGGAGGGAGGGAGGGAGGGGGGAGGGAGACCAAACGGCAGGGGCACAGAGGAGGCTCCCAGCGCCCCCAGAGCAGCTCCCAGCGCCTCCAGGTAAGATTCCCAGTCCCATCAAGCCCCCTCCCAGTCCCTCCCAATTCCTCTGCAGTGCCTTCCAGTTCCCTCCCAGACCTCTCCCAGCCCCTCTCTAATCCCATCCCAGTCCCTGCCCAATCCTGCTCCAGTCTCTTCCAGACCACCTCCCAGTCCCTCCCAGTCTGTCACAGTTCTTCCTAGGAGCACTTTCAGTTCCCATCCAGGCCCCTTCCAAGTCCTCCCATTCCAGTCCTTTCCCAGTACAACCCAGTCCTCACCCAGTCCCAACCCAGTCCTTACCAGGTCCATCCCAGTCTCCTTTCAGTCTCTCTCTGTCCCTTCCAGTCCCTTCCAACTACCTTTCAGATCCTCCCAGTTCCTTTTCATTCCCTTCCCAGTCCCTTCTAAGTCCCCTCCCAGTCCAGCCCAGTCCCCTCCCAGTCACCCACAATCCATTCCAGATCCCTTCCCATTCCCTCCAAGTCCCCTCCCACTCCATCTCAGTCAATCCCATTCCCCTCCCTGTCCCATCCCAGCACCTTCCAGGCCCATTCCCCTCCCTGACACCTCTCAGGCCCCTGCCCAGTCCCACCCAATCCCTCCCAGTCCCCTCCCCAGTTCCGCTTAATCCTTCCCAGTCCATCCCACTCCCTGCCACTCCATCCCAATGCCCTCCCAGTCCTTCCCAGTCTCCCACAGTTCCTCTGAATCCCACCCACTCCCTCCCAAATCCCTCCCAGTCCCATCCCTGTCTCTCACAACCTCATTCCACTCCTTTCCCACTACATCTCACTCCCACTCCTCTCCGATTGCCTCCCAGTCCCCTCCCACTCACAAACCATTCCAGATCCCTTCCCATTCTCTCCCAATCCCATCCCACTTCCATCAATCCCTCCCATTCTCTTCCCAGTCCCATTCTAGGACCTCCCAGTCCCATTCCCCTCCCTGCCACCTCTCAGGCACCTTCCCAGCCTCACCCAATCCTTCCCAGTCACTTGAGTCATTCATAGATCCCTCCCCAGTCCATCCCACTCCTTCCCACTCCCAGTCCTCCCCAGCCCCTTCCAGGCCTCTCCCAGTTCCCTCGCACTCCTCTCCCAGTCCCAATCCAGTCCTTACAGGTCCATCCCAGTCCCCTCCCAGTCTCTCTCAGTCCCTCCCGGTCCCTTCCCAGTCCAACTCCAGTCCCCTCCCATTTCCTCCCAGTCCTCTATCACTCCCACCCAGCTCCCTCCCAATCCTTCCCAGTCCATCCCACTAGCTCCCAGAATATCCCAGTCTCCTTCCAGTCACCTCCCACTCCCTCTCAGTCCCCTCCAAGTCCCTTCCAGGTCCCTCCAACTACCTTCCCATTCCCCTCCCAGTCTGCTCCCACTCTGGCCCAGTCCCCTCCAGTCACTCACAATCCATTCCAGATCCCTTCCCATTTCCTCCCAATGCCCTCCTACTCCAGCCCAGTGCATCCCATTCCTCTCCCAGTTCCCAACAGTCCCTCCCATTACCCTCCCTGTCCCATTCCCCTCTCTGTCACCTCTCAGTCTCCTTCCCAGTCCCAACCACTCTCTCTCACTCCCCTCCCAGTCTCTCATAATCCAATTCCACTCCTTTCCCAGTACATCCCACTCCCCTCCCAGTCCTTCTCTGTCCCTTCCAGTCCTCTCCCACTGCACCCCGAGTCCTAATCCAGTACTTACCAGGTCCATCCCAGTCCCATTCCAGTCCCAGTCCTCTCCCATTTCCTCTCAATCCACTCCCAGTCCCACCCGGCCTCACCCAATCCTTCCCAGTCCATCCCACTAGCTCCCAGTACATCCCAGTCCCCTTACAGTCACCTCCCAAGTCCCTCCCAGTCCCCTGTCCCCTCCCAGTCACTCACAATCCCATTCCTCTCCTTTCCCAGTACATCCCACTCCCCTCCCTGTCCCTTCCAATCCTCTCCCATTTCCCTCCCAGTCCCAATCCAGTCCTTTCCAGCTCCATCCCAGTCCCCTACCAGTCTCTCCCAGTCCCTAGTGCCATTCCAGTCCTCTCCCAGTCACTCACAATCCATTCCAGATCCCTCTCCATTCCCTCCCAATCCTCTCCCACTCAATTCCACCATCTTCCAGTATATCCCAGTCCCCTCCACTAACTCCCAAGCCCCTATCCCTCTCTCCCTCCACATCCCCTCCCAGTCCCTCCACTCCATCCCTGATCCCTTCCTACTCCATCCCATTCCCTCCCAGTCTGTCCCAATGCCCTCCCAGTCTCCTCCCAATCCCTCCCAGTCTATCCCAGTCTCTCCCAATCCCCACACAGTCACATTCAATTCCCCTCCCTGACACCTCTCAGGCCCCTTCCCAGTCCTCTTCCAATTCAGCTCAATCCTTCCCAGATCCCTTCCCAGCCCATCCTACTCCATCCCACTCCATCCCCATTCCTCTGAATCCCACCCACTCACTCCCAATCCCTTCCCAGTCCCTCACTATCCCATTACACTCCTTTCCCACTACATCCCACAGCCCTCCCAGTCCTTTTCAGTCCTCTCCCAGTCCCAATCCAGTCCTTTCCAGCTCCATCCCAGTTCCCTCCCACTCCCTCCTAGTCCCTTTCCATTGCCATTCCACTCACTCACAATCCATTCCAGATCCATTCCAAATCTCTCCCACTCCATCCCACTATCTCCCACTATATTCCAGTCCCCTCCACTAACTCCCGAGCCCCTATCCCTCTCTCCCAGGCCCTCCACATCCCCTCCCAGGCCATCCCAGTCCCTCCCAGTCCCTCCACTCCATCCCTCATCCTTTCCCACTTCCCTCCCACTACCTCTCAGTCCCTCCAAGTCTCCTCCCACGCCTCACCAGTCCCTCCTAATCCCATCCCACTTCCATCAGTCCCTCCCATTCCCCTCCCTGTCCCATCCCAGGGCCTCCCAGGCCCATTCCTCTCCCTCACACCTCTCAGGCCCCTTCCCAGTCTCACCCAATCCCTCCCAGACCCACTCACTCCTTCCCAGATCCCTTCCCAGTCCATCCCACTCCCTCCCAGTCTCTCACAATCACATTCCAGTCCTACCCAATCCCTCCTGATCTCCTTCCAGTCCTCCTCAGTCCTTTCCAGGCCTCTCCCAATCCAAATCCAGTCCTTACCAGCCCCTTCCCACTCCCCTCCCCATCCCTTCCCCTTCCCTCCCAATCCCCTCCCAGTCTCTCTCTGTCCCTCCCAGTTTGATCCCATTTCCTCCCAATCCCCTCCCAGTCTCACCCAGCCCCCTTCCAATCCTTCCCAGTCCATCCCACTCGCTCCCAGTACATCCCAGTCCCCTTCCAGTCACCTCCCACTCCCTCCTAATCCCCTCCCAGTCCCCAGTCCCCTTCCAGTCACTCACAACTCATTCCAGATCCCTTTCCCTTCCCTCCCAATCCCCTTCCACTCCCTCCCACTCCATCTCATTCCTCTCCCACTTCCCAGCAGTCTCTCCCATTCCCCTCCCTGTCCCATCCCAGCACCTCCCAGTCCCACCCAATCCCCGCCCAGTCCCCTCACAGTTCCACTCACTTTTTCCCAGATCCCTTCCCAGTCCATCCCAATGCCCTCCTGGTCTCCTCTCAGTCTTTCCTAGTCTCTCCCAGTTCCTCTGAATCCTACCCACTCCCTCCCAATGCCTTCCCAGTCCCTTCCAGGCCACCCCAACTACCTTTCACCTCCTCACACTACCTTTCCACTCCCCTGCCAGTCTCTTCCCAGTCCCCTCCCAGGCACTCACAATCCATTCCAGATCCCTTCCCATTCCTTTCCAATCCCCTCCCACTCTACCTCCTTCTTCTTCTTCTTCCCATCTGTCCCTCCCATTCCTTTCCCTGCCACCTCTCAGGCCCCTTCCCAGTCCCACCCAATCCCCCACAGTCCCCTCCCACTTCTGCTCCTTCCCAGATCCCTTCAGATCCCTTCCCACACCATCCCACTCCCTCCCAGTCCATTCCAATGCCCTCTCAGGCTCCTCCTGGTCCTTCCCCGTTCCTCTCAATTCCACCCACTCTCTCCAATCCTCTCCCAGTCCCATCCCAGTCTCTCACAATCCCACTCCAGTCCTACACAATCCCTCCTGGTCCCCTCCCAGTCTCTCACAATCCCATTCCAGTCCTTTCCCAACACATCCCACTCCCCTCCCAGTCCTTTTCAATCTCCTCCCAATCCCCTATCAGTCCCACACAGCCCCACCCAATCCTTCCCAGTCCATCCAACTAGCTCCCAGTATATCCCAGTCTCCTTCCAGTCCCCTCACACTCCCTCTCAATACTCTCCCAGGGCCTTCCAGGCCACCCCAACTACCTTTCACACCCTCACACTGCCTTCCCATTCCCCTCCCAGTATCTTCCCTGTCCACTCCCACTCTGGCTCAGTCCCCCCCAGTCACTCACAATCCATTCCAGATCCCTTCCCATTCCCTCCCAATGCCCTCCTACTCCAGCCCAGTGCATCCCATTCCTCCACCAGTTCCCACCACTTCCTCCCATTACCATCCCTGTCCCTCCCAGACCCATTCTCCTCACTGCCACCTCTCAGTCTCCTTCCCAGTCCCATCCCAGTCTCTCATAATCCCACTCCAGTCATTTCCCAGTACATCCCACTCCCCTCCCAGACCTTCTCTGTCCCTTCCACTCCTCTGTCATTTTTCTCCCAGTCCTAATCCAGTCCTTAGCAGGTCCACCTCAGTCCCCTCCCAGTCTCAGTCCAACTCCAGTCCCTCCCAACCTCTCCCAGTTCCTCTCAATCCACTCCCAGTCCCACCCAGCCTCACCCAATCCTTCCCAGTCCATCCCACTAGCTCCCAGTACATCCCAATCCCTTCCAATCCCCTCCCACTCTGGCTCAGTGCCCTCCCAGTCACTCATAATCCATTCCAGACCCCATCACATTCCCTCCCAATCCCCTCCCACTCCCTCCAAGCCCAGCCCATTCCTTTCTAACTTCCCATCAGTCTCTCCCATTCCCCTCCCTGCCCCATCCCACTACCTCCCAGTCCCATTCCCCTCCCTGGCACCTCTCAGGCCCCTTCCCAGTCCCCTCCCAGTTCAGCTCAGTTGTTCCCAGTCCCACCCACTCTCTCTCAGTCCCCTCCCAGTCCCAGCCCAGTCTCTCACAATCCAATTCCACTCCTTTCCCAGGACATCCCACTCCCCTCCCTGTCCTTTTCAGTCCCTTCCAGATCTTTCCCAGTTCCCTCACAGTCATCTCCTAGTCCCTCCCAGTCTCAGTCCAGTCGTCATCAGGTCCATCCCAGTCTCTCCCAGTCCCTCCCAAGCCCCTATCAGTCCCACCCAGCCCTCCCCCAATCCTTCCCAGTCCATCCCACAGTCTCCCAGTATATCCCAGTCCCCTTCCAGTCCTTTCCCATTCCCTCCCATTTCTCCACAAGTTCCCATGAGTCCCTCACAATCTCCTCCCTATCCCATCCCAGTACCTCCCAGTCCCACTTCCCTCCCTGCCACCTCTCAGGCCCCTTCCCAGTCCCATCCAATCCCTCACAGTCCCCTCCCAGTTCCACTATTCCCAGTCCATCCCACTCCCAGTCTCCTCCCGGTCCTTCCCAGTTCCTTTGAATCCCACCCACTCCCTACAACCCCCTCCCAGTCCCACCCCAGTCTCTTTCAATCCCATCCCACTCCTTTCCCAGTACATCCCAGTCCCCTCCCAGTTCTTCTCAGTACCCTCCAGGCCTCTCCCAATCCAATCCTCACCAGTCCCTTCCCAGTCCATCCCAATCCCCTCCTAGTCCCTTCCAGTGCCCTCCAACTACCTTTCACACCCTCCCACTACCTTTCCACTCCCCTCCCACTCTGGCCCAGTCCCCTCCCAGTCCCAATCCATTCCAAAACCCTTCCCATTCCCCCCAATCCTCTCCCTGGCCCAGTCCCCTCCCTGCCACCTCTCAGTCCTCCTCAGTCCCTTCCAGGCCTATCCCAGTTCCCTCACAGTCCTCTCCCAGTACCTCCCAGTCCAAATCCAGTCCTTACCAGGTCCATCCCGGTCCCTTCCCAGTCCCATTCCAGTCCTCTCCCATTTCCTTCCAATCCTCTATCACTCCCACCCAGCCCCCTCCCAATCCTTCCCAGTCCATCCCCCTAGCTCCCAGTCTATCCCAATCCCTTCCCAGTCCCCCCCCACTCTCTCACAATCCATTCCAGATCCCCTCCCAGGCCATCTCATTCCTCTCCCACTTCCCATCAGTCCCTCCCATTCCCCTCCCTGTCCCATCCCAGTACCTCCCAGTCCCATTCCCCTCCCTGACAGCTCTCTGTCCCCTTCCCAATCCCTCCCAGTCCCCTCACTCCTTCCCAGATCCCTTCCCAGCCCAGCCCACTCTCAGTCCATCCCAGACTCTCCCAGTTCCTCTGAATCCCACTCACTCCCTCCCAATCCCCTCCCAGTTCCATCCCAGTCTCACAATCCCATTCCAGGCCTTTCCCAGTACATCCCAGTCCTTCTCAGACCCTTCCAGGCCTCTCCTAATACCCTCCCAGTCCTCTCCCAGTCCCAATCCAGTCTTTAACCAGGTCCAACCCATTCCCCTCCCATTCTCTCTCTGGCCTTCCCCCCCCCTTCCCAGTTCCACCTCAGTTCCTCCCAGTCCATCCCATTGCCCTCTCAGTCCCTTCGCAGTACCTCCCAGTCCCATACCTCTCCATGCCACCTCAGTCCCCTTCCCAGTCCATCCCAGTCCCCTCGAGTCTCTCCCAGATCCCTTCCCAGTCCATCCAACTCTCTCCCAGTTCCTCTGAATCCCACCCACTCCCTCCCAGTCCCTCACAATCCCATTCCACTCCTTTCCCAGTACTTTCACATTCCCAGTCCTTCCCAGTCCCTTCCAGGCCCATCCCAGTTCTCTCCCAGTCCTAATCTAGTTCTTGCCAGGTCCATCCCAGTCCCCTCCCAGTCTCTCCCAGTCCCTCCCAGTTCTCTATCACTCCCACCCAGTCCTCTCCCAATCCTTCCCAGTCTATCCTACTGGCTCCCAGTATACCCCAGTCCCCTTCCAGTCCCCTTCATCAGCTCCCAATCCCCATCACTGTCTCCCAGTCCCTCCAAATCCCCTCCCAGTGCCTTCCCACTGCCTCCCACTGCCTCCCAGTCCCTCATCCTTTCCCACTTCCCTCCCACTACCTCTCAGTCTCCTCCCACTCCTCGCCAGTCCCTCCCAATCCCATCCCACTCCCCATCTGCCCCTCCTGTTCCCCTCCATGGCTCTCCCAGTCACTCACAATCACTCCCAGTCCCTCATCAATCCCTTCCCACTCCATCCCACTCCCTCCCAGTCTCCTCCCAATCCCTCCCAGTTCCTCTGAATCCCCCCCAGTCTAGCCTGGTCCCCTCCTAGTCCTTCTCAGTGTCTCCCAAACCCCTCCCAGTCTGGCTTAGTCTCTCCAAGTCCCTCCCAGACCATCCCATTCCTCTTCCAGTTCCAAGTAGTCCCTCGCAATCCCCTCCCAGTCTCTCCCAATCCCTCCCAGTCACTCATTTATTCCTTCCCACTCCACCCCAGTCCCTCCCAGTCTCTCTGAATTCCTCCCACTCTCTCCCAATCCCTTCCAGTCCCTCCCAGTCTCTCCAAACTCATTCCACATCCCCTCACACTCTCTCCCAATCCCTTCCAGTCCCTCCCAGTCTCTCCAAACTCATTCCACATCCCCTCACACTCTCTCCCAATCCCTTCCAGTCCCTCCCAGTCTCTCCAAACTCATTCCACATCCCCTCTCACTCTCTCCCAATCCCTTCCAGTCCCTCCCAGTCTCTCCAAACTCATTCCACATCCCCTCACACTCTCTCCCAATCCCTTCCAGTCCATCCCAGTCCCCTCCCATTTCCTCCCAGTCCCCATCAGTCCCACCCAGCTCCCTCCCAGTCCATTCCTCTACTTCCCAGTATATCCCATTCCCCTTCCAGTCCCCTCCAGGAACTCCCAATCCCCTATCACTCTCTCCCAGTCCCTCTGCAGGCTTCCCACTCCCTCCCAGTTCTTCTCAGTGCCTCCCAAACCCCTCCCAGCCTGGCTCAGTCTCAGCCTCTCCAAGTCCTTTCCCAGTCCCTCCAAGTCCATCCCATTCCTCTCCCTGTTCCCATCAGTCCCTCCCATTCCCCTTCCTGTCCCATCCCAGGACCTCCCAGTCCCATTCCCTTCCCTGACACCTCTCAGTCCCATTCCAGTCCATCCCAGTCCATCCCAGTCTCTTGCAATCCCCCCAGAGCCTTTCCCAATACCCTCCCATGCCAAATTCCCTCTCAGTCTCTTCCAATTCCTTCTGATCCCTTCCAGATGCCTTCCCACTCCCTCCCATTGCCAGTCCAGTCCCCTCTCAGTCCAGCCCAGTCTCTCTCAGTCCTTCCCAGTCCCCTTCCAGTCCCACCCAGCCCCTCACAATCCCTCCCTGTCCATTCCACTATCTCCCAGTATATCCCAGTCTCCTTCCAGTCCCCTCAGTAACTCCCAATCCCCTATCACTCTCTCCCAGTCCCTCCAATTCCCCTCCCAGCCCCTTCCCAGTCCCCTCCCACTACCTCCCAGGCCTTCCCCATCCCAATCCCTTCAGGCCATCCCTGATGCCTTCCCAGACCCCTCCCTCTCCTCCCAATCCCTCCCAGTCACTCTCAGTTCCACTGAATCCCTCTCACTGCCTCCCAAACACCTCCCAGTCTGGCTCAGTCTCTCTCAGCCTCTCCAAGTCCCTTCCCAGTCCCTCCCATTCCACTCCCAGTTCCCATCAGTCCCTCCAAATCCCCTCACAGGCCCTTCCCAGTCCATCCCAGTCCATCCCACTCAATCCCAATGCCCTCCCAGTCTCCTCCCAATCCCAGTCTCTCCCACTTCCACTGAATCCATCCCAATCCCTCCCAGTCTGGCCCTGTCCTCTCCTAGTTCCCTCCCAATTGCCTTCATTCCCATTCCTGTCCTTTCCTCCTCCATCCCATTCCCCTCCCAGCCCCTCCCCAGTCCATCCCAGTCTCTCTCAGTCCCAGTCCCTTCCAGTCCTCTTCCATTTCCTCCCAACCCCCTTCAGCCCTACCCATTCCCCTCCCAGTCACTCACATTCCCTCCCAGGCCCTCATGCATCCCTTCCCACTCCATCCCAATGCCCTCCCAGTCTCCTCCCAACCCCTCCTGGTGTCTCCCAGTCCCTCTGGACCCCTCCCAGCCGGGCAGCAGAAAGGCAGCAGCAGGAGCACATCCCAGCAGTAAAAGGATGTTAAATCCACCCCGACACAGGCACCAACTGCACTGCGGCACAGGCTGCTGGCACAGCTGCCTCTCTGCCCAAGCACAGCCCTGAGCACCAAGTGGCACAGCTGCACAAGTGACCTGCTTTGGCCAGCACAGCAACGAGGCCCAGGCAGCTCTGCCTTCTGGCTGCCACCTCCTGCACAGTGCCCCCAGAGTGCCCCTGAGGGGAACAGCTCCCCGAGGGAGACCTTAGCTGCAGCAGCACTGCCCAGCAGCCTCTCCAGGGCAGAGGCCTCTCCCCACACCTGAACACCCCCTTCAGTTTTCACTCCTTCACACCCTGAGCTTCTCCTCTGCAACCATCAGCACACTGAAAGGCCTAAGAGAAGGCTTTAAGCAAGGCTGGCACTTGGCACCAACTCACCACAGAGACATTTCTGCCCCCACAGCCACAGGAAATCCATTTCTGAACCAGCTGCAAGCAGCAATTGCATTTCAAACAGCTCCACGGCCTGGGACCAAAGCATCCCACCCTGCCAGGGCTTGGGGCTGAGGCTGAGTGCAGATCTGCAGCTGGGCTGGGGCAAAGCAGTTCAGCTCCCTGCAAAAAGAGAGAACAAACACAGCAGAGAACTCTCACCCAGGCACAAACAACAGAGACAGAAAGAGGGAGGCAACCTCCAGAGGACCCCAGGCCAACTTAGATGCCCACAATGCCCCTTCTGATGCCCCTGAACCCTGCTGCATGACCCCAGGCCCATTTTACCTGTCCCCAGACCCTTTTGAGGGCCCCCAGGCTCACTGCAGATGAGCCCAGAAGCCTCTAGCACAGCCCCAGACCTTTTTAGAGACCCCAGAACCCCTCTACACACTCACAGATCTCCCTTAGATGCCTCCAGACCCACTTTAGATCCAGCCCCACCGCTTTAGATGCCCCCAGACCACTTTACATGTCCCCAAAAGACCTCTTGATACTCACAGACCCATTTTAGATACCCCCAGATCCCCTTTGGCCCCCTCAGAATCCCCTTAGGAGCCCCCAGATGGCCTTTAGCTGCCTCCAAAGCCCCTTCAGACGCCACTCAAGCCCCTCAGCAGCACCTGGCAGCAAGCAGCACCTTGCCAGGTCCCTCTCAACTCCTTCAGGACCCTGCAGAGGTACCCTTGGAGCACCAAAGGGCTTCCCCCAGAGACCCCCAGACACCTCTGTATGACCCCAGAACCCTTTAGATGCCCTCAGATCCCACTTTGATACCCCCACACTCACCTCACATGTACACAGACCCCTGCACAGGCTTACAGACCCTTTTTGGGGAGCCCAGAACCCCTCCAGATGCTCCCAGACTCCCTACACAAGCACCCAGATCCTCTGTGTCACCCCCAAAGGCCTCTGCACACCCCCAGACTGCCCTGACACCCCGCAGGGGGCATGGCTGCAGGTCCCAGGCCCTCAGGGGACACTGAAACACAGAGCAAGACCTCCCTAAACCCTGGGGCACCCCAAACTCGACACCTCACAGCTCCACAGACGAGCCCAGATACTGTGAGGGCTTTGCAGAGAGCCCCAAACCTCACTGAGAGCATCCCCAGCTCCTCTGGGATCCTCCAGACACCCCCAGGAGCCCCCAGGGGAAGACTGAGAGGCCTCACAGCCCCCTCGGGTACCCACAAACCCCATTCTGATGCCCCCAGACCCCTTCAGATGCCCCCAAAAGGCCTTTCGATAGCCCCCAGACCCCCTTGTCGCTCCCAAAACCCCTTCAGACGCCCCCGGCTCACCTGCAGGGGCCGGCAGGGCAGTGGCTGGCAGGTCCAGGCTTGGACACTGAACACCAGAGGGGCACAGCCCCAAATCCTCAGCTCCCCAAGCCCCGAGACTGCACAGCAGAGCCCACGGACTGTGGGGACCCCACAGAGACCCCTAAAGAGCTCACCGAGAGCCACTCAGATCCCGCCCGAATCCTGCGGCGCCCACAGAGGCCACACAGCTCCAGAGACACTGCCCAGCTCCTCTGGGACCATCGGAGCCCACAGGGGACACCCAGAGGCTTACAGGCGCCTCCATGCGCCCCGCAGCCCTTGGGACGCTGCCAGACCCACTCCAGGGGCCCGCACAGCCCCTCCCGAGGGGCGGCAACGCTGAGCGGCCTGGGAAGCAGCTCCGCCGGGCCCCGCTCAGAGCGACACAGAAAACTCACCACGCACTAAGGACAATCCCTGCGGCACTGCTACGGACACTCACCGGCACTGCAAAGCCCTCCTCGGCCCGGCCCGGCCCGGCCCCGCTGCCGCTCCACGCCGCTGCCGCCGCAGCCTTCCCCCCGCAGGCCTCTCAGCACGGCCCCGGCCCCGCATGCGTAACGAGGCGGCAGAGCAGGACGCATGCGCCAGCTCCGCACCCCGCACAGCGACCCAACGCATGCGCGCAGCGCTCACTGCTGCCACCCTGTGCTTAACTGCCGGCACTGCAGCTCCCTGGGGACCGTGCTCGCTGCTGCCACCCTGTGCTTAACTGCCGGCACTGCAGCTCCATGGGGACCGTGCTCGCTGCTGCCACCCTGTGCTTAACTGCCAGCACTGCAGCTCCCTGGGGACCGTGCTCCCTGCTGCCACCCTGTGTTTAATTGTCGGCACTGCAGCTCCCTGGGGACCGTGCTCCCTGCTGCCACCCTGTGTTTAATTGTAGGCACTGCAGCTCGCTGGGGACCGTGCTCGCTGCTGCCACCGTGTGTTTAATTGTCGGCACTGCAGTTCGCTGTGGACCGTGCTCCATAGCAACGAGACGCGACACGACGCATGCGCGAATCTCTATAGCAACGGGGTCGGGGCCGCGGCACGGCGCATGCGCGAAACTCCATAGCAACCGGGGGCGGCGCCGCGAATCCGCATAGCAACGGGGGGCGGGGCCGCGGCACGGCGCATGCGCGAAACACCATAGCAACCGGGGGCGGCGCCGCGGAAATCCATAGCAACGGGGGGCGGGGCCGCGGCACGGCGCATGCGCGAAACACCATAGCAACCGGGGGCGGCGCCGCGAACCCCCATAGCAACGGGGGGCGGGGCCGCGGCACGGCGCATGCGCGAAACTCCATAGCAACCGGGGGCGGCGCCGCGAACCCCCATAGCAACGGGGGGCGGGGCCGCGGCACGGCGCATGCGCGAAACTCCATAGCAACCGGGGGCGGCGCCGCGAACCTCCATAGCAACGGGGGGCGGGGCCGCGGCACGGCGCATGCGCGAAACTCCATAGCAACCGGGGGCGGCGCCGCGAACCCCCATAGCAACGGGGGGCGGGGCCGCGGCACGGCGCATGCGCGAAACTCCATAGCAACCGGGGGCGGCGCCGCGAACCCCATAGCAACGGGGGGCGGGGCCGCGGCACGGCGCATGCGCGAAACTCCATAGCAACCGGGGGCGGCGCCGCGAACCTCCATAGCAACGGGGGGCGGGGCCGCGGCACGGCGCATGCGCGAAACTCCATAGCAACCGGGGGCGGCGCCGCGAACCCCCATAGCAACGGGGGGCGGGGCCGCGGCACGGCGCATGCGCGAAACTCCATAGCAACCGGGGGCGGCGCCGCGAACCCCCATAGCAACGGGGGGCGGGGCCGCGGCACGGCGCATGCGCGAAACTCCATAGCAACCGGGGGCGGCGCCGCGAACCCCCATAGCAACGGGGGGCGGGGCCGCGGCACGGCGCATGCGCGAAACTCCATAGCAACCGGGGGCGGCGCCGCGAACCCCCATAGCAACGGGGGGCGGGGCCGCGGCACGGCGCATGCGCGAAACTCCATAGCAACCGGGGGCGGCGCCGCGGACCCCATAGCAACGGGGGGCGGGGCCGCGGCACGGCGCATGCGCGAAACTCCATAGCAACCGGGGGCGGCGCCGCGGAAATCCATAGCAACGGGGGGCGGGGCCGCGGCACGGCGCATGCGCGAAACTCCATAGCAACCGGGGGCGGCGCCGCGAACCCCCATAGCAACGGGGGGCGGGGCCGCGGCACGGCGCATGCGCGAAACTCCATAGCAACCGGGGGCGGCGCCGCGAACCCCCATAGCAACGGGGGGCGGGGCCGCGGCACGGCGCATGCGCGAAACTCCATAGCAACCGGGGGCGGCGCCGCGAACCCCCATAGCAACGGGGGGCGGGGCCGCGGCACGGCGCATGCGCGAAACTCCATAGCAACCGGGGGCGGCGCCGCGAACCCCCATAGCAACGGGGGGCGGGGCCGCGGCACGGCGCATGCGCGAAACTCCATAGCAACCGGGGGCGGCGCCGCGAACCCCCATAGCAACGGGGGGCGGGGCCGCGGCACGGCGCATGCGCGAAACTCCATAGCAACCGGGGGCGGCGCCGCGAACCCCCATAGCAACGGGGGGCGGGGCCGCGGCACGGCGCATGCGCGAAACTCCATAGCAACCGGGGGCGGCGCCGCGAACCTCCATAGCAACGGGGGGCGGGGCCGCGGCACGGCGCATGCGCGAAACTCCATAGCAACCGGGGGCGGCGCCGCGAACCTCCATAGCAACGGGGGGCGGGGCCGCGGCACGGCGCATCCGCGAAACTCCATAGCAACCGGGGGCGGCGCCGCGAACCTCCATAGCAACGGGGGGCGGGGCCGCGGCACGGCGCATGCGCGAAACTCCATAGCAACCGGGGGCGGCGCCGCGAACCTCCATAGCAACGGGGGGCGGGGCCGCGGCACGGCGCATGCGCGAAACTCCATAGCAACCGGGGGCGGCGCCGCGAACCTCCATAGCAACGGGGGGCGGGGCCGCGGCACGGCGCATGCGCGAAACTCCATAGCAACCGGGGGCGGCGCCGCGAACCTCCATAGCAACGGGGGGCGGGGCCGCGGCACGGCGCATGCGCGAAACTCCATAGCAACCGGGGGCGGGGCCGCGAACCTCCATAGCAACGGGGGGCGGGGCCGCGGCACGGCGCATGCGCGAAACTCCATAGCAACCGGGGGCGGGGCCGCGAACCCCCATAGCAACGGGGGGCGGGGCCGCGGCACGGCGCATGCGCGAAACTCCATAGCAACCGGGGGCGGCGCCGCGAACCTCCATAGCAACGGGGGGCGGGGCCGCGGCACGGCGCATGCGCGAAACTCCATAGCAACCGGGGGCGGGGCCGCGAACCTCCATAGCAACGGGGGGCGGGGCCGCGGCACGGCGCATGCGCGAAACTCCATAGCAACCGGGGGCGGCGCCGCGAACCCCCATAGCAACGGGGGGCGGGGCCGCGGCACGGCGCATGCGCGAAACTCCATAGCAACCGGGGGCGGCGCCGCGAACCTCCATAGCAACGGGGGGCGGGGCCGCGGCACGGCGCATGCGCGAAACTCCATAGCAACCGGGGGCGGCGCCGCGAACCTCCATAGCAACGGGGGGCGGGGCCGCGGCACGGCGCATGCGCGAAACTCCATAGCAACCGGGGGCGGCGCCGCGAACCCCCATAGCAACGGGGGGCGGGGCCGCGGCACGGCGCATGCGCGAAACTCCATAGCAACCGGGGGCGGCGCCGCGAACCTCCATAGCAACGGGGGGCGGGGCCGCGGCACGGCGCATGCGCGAAACTCCATAGCAACCGGGGGCGGCGCCGCGAACCCCCATAGCAACGGGGGGCGGGGCCGCGGCACGGCGCATGCGCGAAACTCCATAGCAACCGGGGGCGGCGCCGCGAACCCCCATAGCAACGGGGGGCGGGGCCGCGGCACGGCGCATGCGCGAAACTCCATAGCAACCGGGGGCGGCGCCGCGAACCTCCATAGCAACGGGGGGCGGGGCCGCGGCACGGCGCATGCGCGAAACTCCATAGCAACCGGGGGCGGCGCCGCGAACCTCCATAGCAACGGGGGGCGGGGCCGCGGCACGGCGCATGCGCGAAACTCCATAGCAACCGGGGGCGGCGCCGCGAACCTCCATAGCAACGGGGGGCGGGGCCGCGGCACGGCGCATGCGCGAAACTCCATAGCAACCGGGGGCGGCGGCCGCGAACCTCCATAGCAACGGGGGGCGGGGCCGCGGCACGGCGCATGCGCGAAACTCCATAGCAACCGGGGGCGGGGCCGCGAACCTCCATAGCAACGGGGGGCGGGGCCGCGGCACGGCGCATGCGCGAAAGTCCATAGCAACCGGGGGCGGGGCCGCGAACCTCCATAGCAACGGGGGGCGGGGCCGCGGCACGGCGCATGCGCGAAAGTCCATAGCAACCGGGGGCGGGGCCGCGAACCTCCATAGCAACGGGGGGCGGGGCCGCGGCACGGCGCATGCGCGAAACTCCATAGCAACCGGGGGCGGCGCCGCGAACCGCCATAGCAACGGGGGGCGGGGCCGCGGCACGGCGCATGCGCGAAACTCCATAGCAACCGGGGGCGGGGCCGCGAACCTCCATAGCAACGGGGGGCGGGGCCGCGGCACGGCGCATGCGCGAAACTCCATAGCAACCGGGGGCGGGGCCGCGAACCTCCATAGCAACGGGGGGCGGGGCCGCGGCACGGCGCATGCGCGAAACTCCATAGCAACCGGGGGCGGCGCCGCGAACCCCCATAGCAACGGGGGGCGGGGCCGCGGCACGGCGCATGCGCGAAACTCCATAGCAACCGGGGGCGGGGCCGCGAACCTCCATAGCAACGGGGGGCGGGGCCGCGGCACGGCGCATGCGCGAAACTCCATAGCAACCGGGGGCGGCGCCGCGAACCTCCATAGCAACGGGGGGCGGGGCCGCGGCACGGCGCATGCGCGAAACTCCATAGCAACCGGGGGCGGCGCCGCGAACCTCCATAGCAACGGGGGGCGGGGCCGCGGCACGGCGCATGCGCGAAACTCCATAGCAACCGGGGGCGGGGGCCGCGAACCTCCATAGCAACGGGGGGGCGGGGCCGCGGCACGGCGCATGCGCGAAACTCCATAGCAACCGGGGGCGGCGCCGCGAACCTCCATAGCAACGGGGGGCGGGGCCGCGGCACGGCGCATGCGCGAAACTCCATAGCAACCGGGGGCGGGGCCGCGAACCTCCATAGCAACGGGGGGCGGGGCCGCGGCACGGCGCATGCGCGAAACTCCATAGCAACCGGGGGCGGGGCCGCGAACCTCCATAGCAACGGGGGGCGGGGCCGCGGCACGGCGCATGCGCGAAACTCCATAGCAACCGGGGGCGGGGGCCGCGAACCTCCATAGCAACGGGGGGCGGGGCCGCGGCACGGCGCATGCGCGAAACTCCATAGCAACCGGGGGCGGCGCCGCGAACCTCCATAGCAACGGGGGGCGGGGCCGCGGCACGGCGCATGCGCGAAACTCCATAGCAACCGGGGGGGGGGGCCGCGAACCTCCATAGCAACGGGGGGCGGGGCCGCGGCACGGCGCATGCGCGAAACTCCATAGCAACCGGGGGCGGCGCCGCGAACCTCCCTAGCAACGGGGGGCGGGGCCGCGGCACGGCGCATGCGCGAAACTCCATAGCAACCGGGGGCGGCGCCGCGAACCTCCATAGCAACGGGGGGCGGGGCCGCGGCACGGCGCATGCGCGAAACTCCATAGCAACCGGGGGCGGCGCCGCGAACCCCCATAGCAACGGGGGGCGGGGCCGCGGCACGGCGCATGCGCGAAACTCCATAGCAACCGGGGGCGGCGCCGCGAACCTCCATAGCAACGGGGGGCGGGGCCGCGGCACGGCGCATGCGCGAAACTCCATAGCAACCGGGGGCGGCGCCGCGAACCCCCATAGCAACGGGGGGCGGGGCCGCGGCACGGCGCATGCGCGAAACTCCATAGCAACCGGGGGCGGCGCCGCGAACCTCCATAGCAACGGGGGGCGGGGCCGCGGCACGGCGCATGCGCGAAACTCCATAGCAACCGGGGGCGGCGCCGCGAACCTCCATAGCAACGGGGGGCGGGGCCGCGGCACGGCGCATGCGCGAAACTCCATAGCAACCGGGGGCGGGGCCGCGAACCTCCATAGCAACGGGGGGCGGGGCCGCGGCACGGCGCATGCGCGAAACTCCATAGCAACCGGGGGCGGGGCCGCGAACCTCCATAGCAACGGGGGGCGGGGCCGCGGCACGGCGCATGCGCGAAACTCCATAGCAACCGGGGGCGGCGCCGCGAACCTCCATAGCAACGGGGGGCGGGGCCGCGGCACGGCGCATGCGCGAAACTCCATAGCAACCGGGGGCGGGGCCGCGAACCGCCATAGCAACGGGGGGCGGGGCCGCGGCACGGCGCATGCGCGAAACTCCATAGCAACCGGGGGCGGCGCCGCGAACCTCCATAGCAACGGGGGGCGGGGCCGCGGCACGGCGCATGCGCGAAACTCCATAGCAACCGGGGGCGGGGCCGCGAACCCCATAGCAACGGGGGGCGGGGCCGCGGCACGGCGCATGCGCGAAACTCCATAGCAACCGGGGGCGGCGCCGCGAACCTCCATAGCAACGGGGGGCGGGGCCGCGGCACGGCGCATGCGCGAAACTCCATAGCAACCGGGGGCGGGGCCGCGAACCTCCATAGCAACGGGGGGCGGGGCCGCGGCACGGCGCATGCGCGAAACTCCATAGCAACCGGGGGCGGCGCCGCGAACCTCCATAGCAACGGGGGGCGGGGCCGCGGCACGGCGCATGCGCGAAACTCCATAGCAACCGGGGGCGGCGCCGCGAACCTCCATAGCAACGGGGGGCGGGGCCGCGGCACGGCGCATGCGCGAAACTCCATAGCAACCGGGGGCGGCGCCGCGAACCCCCATAGCAACGGGGGGCGGGGCCGCGGCACGGCGCATGCGCGAAACTCCATAGCAACCGGGGGCGGCGCCGCGAACCTCCATAGCAACGGGGGGCGGGGCCGCGGCACGGCGCATGCGCGAAACTCCATAGCAACCGGGGGCGGCGCCGCGAACCTCCATAGCAACGGGGGGCGGGGCCGCGGCACGGCGCATGCGCGAAACTCCATAGCAACCGGGGAGGGGGCCGCGAACCTCCATAGCAACGGGGGGCGGGGCCGCGGCACGGCGCATGCGCGGAACTCCATAGCAACCGGGGGCGGGGCCGCGGCACGGCGCATGCGCGAAACTCCATAGCAACTGGGGGCGGGGCCGCGGACCGCCGTAGCAGCGGGGGGCGGGGCCGCGGCACGGCGCATGCGCGAAACACCATAGCAACCGGGGGCGGCGCCGCGAACCGCCATAGCAACGGGGGGCGGGGCCGCGGCAGGGCGCATGCGCGAAACTCCATAGCAACCGGGGGCGCCACGGCTGCCTTGGGACCGTGCTCGCTGCTGCCACCCTGTGTTTAATTGTCGGCACTGCAGCTCCCTGGGGACCGTGCTCGCTGCTGCCACCCTGTGTTTAATTGTCGGCACTGCAGTTCGCTGGGACCGTGCTCCATAGCAACGAGCCGCGACACGGCGCATGCGCGAACCTCTATAGCAACGGCGCATGCGCAAAGGTCCCTAGCAATAATACGACCCCGGAGCACCGCCCCGCCCCCGGTGCCTGCCGCTTTTAACTCCTCACTCGAATACTTACAAATCCAAACCAGTTCTCAGCTCTCCCTCCCACCTCTCACCTTCCCCTCCTCTCCTCCCCTCCCCTCCCCTCAGCTTTCAGCCACTTCAATCGTGCACGGCCTTTAGAGACGAGGCAGGAAAACGGGCGACCGCCGCGGCTGAGGAACTGCAGTGTGGACAAGCAAACACACGGTGGCAGCACTCAGCACCGGCGCCACACCGCAGCCGCTACACAACTGCAGTACCCACGAGCAAACACCGGAGGGCAGCACACACAACCGAGAGCGCCTCTGCGCCCGGCCGGGGGCAGCGCCTTCAGCCCAGCGCCGCTCTGCCTATTGCCTTTGCCAACAGCACACCGCACGCAAGGCACAGCCCACGCTCTGCCACTCCTACACACTCACTTTATAGGGACAGCTCTCAACTCCAGCTGGGGCTACTCAGCACTTCCTTGATCTACTCTGGAGGGATTTACAGACAGCAGAGGAGACACAG
>NW_026974554.1:0-121258 GCF_015220805.1 Pogoniulus pusillus | reverse complement strand
TCTGCAGCTTTCCAGCTGCGTCACACACTGGCAAAAGAAACTTTCTCCTAGCTGCTTTCCTTTGAAGCAGAAACACGTTTACATCCTAGCCCCATTGAAGAACCATAGAAATGCGGTTAGAAAAAGCATTACTTCTGTGTGTAGACCCAGCCAGGAATGGCCTAGCCTGGAATCCCCTGCACCATTCTGCAGCTTTCCAGCTCCGTCACACACTGGCAAAAGAAACTTTCTCCTAGCTGCTTTCCTTTGAAGCAGAAACACGTTTACATCCTAGCCCCATTGAAGAACCATAGAAATGCCGGTTAGAAAAAGCACTCCTTCTGCTTATAGACCCAGCCAGGAATGGCCTAGCCTGGAATCCCTGCACCATTCTGCAGCTTTCCAGCTCCCTCACACACTGGCAAAAGAAACTTTCTCCTAGCTGCTTCCTTTGAAGCAGAAACACGTTTACATCCTAGCCCCATTGAAGAACCATAGAAATGCCGGTTAGAAAAAGCATTACTTCTGTGTGTAGACCCAGCCAGGAATGGCCTAGCCTGGAATCCCCTGCACCATTCTGCAGCTTTCCAGCTGCGTCACACACTGGCAAAAGAAACTTTCTCCTAGCTGCTTTCCTTTGAAGCAGAAACACGTTTACATCCTAGCCCCATTGAAGAACCATAGAAATGCCGGTTAGAAAAAGCATTACTTCTGTGTGTAGACCCCAGCCAGGAATGGCCTAGCCTGGAATCCCCTGCACCATTCTGCAGCTTTCCAGCTGCGTCACACACTGGCAAAAGAAACTTTCTCCTAGCTGCTTTCCTTTGAAGCAGAAACACGTTACATCCTAACCCCTTGAAGAACCATAAAATGCCGTTTAGAAAAAGCATTTACTTCTCGTTAACCCAGCCATAATGCATGACCCTGACACCCCTCACCATCTGCATTCCACTCCGTCACACACTGGCATAAGAAACTTCTCCTAGGCTGCTTTCCTTGAACGAAACACGTTTACATCCTACCTCCACTGAAGAACCCGAGAAATCCCGGTAGAAAAAGCATTACTTCCTGCGTGTAAGACCCAGCCAGGAATGGCCTAGCCTGGAATCCCGTGCACCATTCTGAAGCTTTCCAGTCCTGCGTCACACTCTGGCAAAAGAAAGCTTTCTCCTAGCTGCTTTCCCTTGAATCAGAACACGTGTTACATTCTAGCCCCCCAGTGAAGATCCATAGAAATGACCGTTAGAAATAGCATTACTTCTGCGTGGAGACCCAGCCATGAATGGCCTAGCCTGGATTCCCCTGCACCATTCTGCAGCTTTCCAGCTGCGTCACACACTGGCAAAAGAAACTTTCTCCTAGCTGCTTTCCTTTGAAGCAGAAACACGTTTACATCCTAGCCCCATTGAAGAACCATAGAAATGCCCGGTTAGAAAAAGCATTACTTCTGTGTGTAGACCCAGCCAGGAATGGCCTAGCCTGGAATCCCCTGCACCATTCTGCAGCTTTCCAGCTCCCCCACACACTGGCAAAAGAAACTTTCTCCTAGCTGCTTTCCTTTGAAGCAGAAACACGTTTACATCCTAGCCCCATTGAAGAACCATAGAAATGCCGGTTAGAAAAAGCATTACTTCTGTGTGTAGACCCAGCCAGGAATGGCCTAGCCTGGAATCCCCTGCACCATTCTGCAGCTTTCCAGCTCCGCGTCACACACTGCAAAAGAAACTTTCTCCTAGCTGCTTTCCTTTGAAGCAGAAACACGTTTACATCCTAGCCCCATTGAAGAACCATAGAAATGCCGGTTAGAAAAAGCATTACTTCTGTGTGTAGACCCAGCCAGGAATGGCCTAGCCTGGAATCCCCTGCACCATTCTGCAGCTTTCCAGCTGCGTCACACACTGGCAAAAGAAACTTTCTCCTAGCTGCTTTCCTTTGAAGCAGAAACACGTTTACATCCTAGCCCCATTGAAGAACCATAGAAATGCCGGTTAGAAAAAGCATTACTTCTGTGTGTAGACCCAGCCAGGAATGGCCTAGCCTGGAATCCCCTGCACCATTCTGCAGCTTTCCAGCTCCGTCACACACTGGCAAAAGAAACTTTCTCCTAGCTGCTTTCCTTTGAAGCAGAAACACGTTTACATCCTAGCCCCATTGAAGAACCATAGAAATGCCGGTTAGAAAAAGCATTACTTCTGCGTGTAGACCCAGCCAGGAATGGCCTAGCCTGGAATGCCCTGCACCATTCTGCAGCTTTCCAGCTCCCTCACACACTGGCAAAAGAAACTTTCTCCTAGCTGCTTTCCTTTGAAGCAGAAACACGTTTACATCCTAGCCCCATTGAAGAACCATAGAAATGCCGGTTAGAAAAAGCATTACTTCTGCGTGTAGACCCAGCCAGGAATGGCCTAGCCTGGAATGCCCTGCACCATTCTGCAGCTTTCCAGCTCCCTCACACACTGGCAAAAAGAAACTTTCTCCTAGCTGCTTTCCTTTGAAGCAGAAACACGTTTACATCCTAGCCCCATTGAAGAACCATAGAAATGCCGGTTAGAAAAAGCATTACTTCTGTGTGTAGACCCAGCCAGGAATGGCCTAGCCTGGAATCCCCTGCACCATTCTGCAGCTTTCCAGCTCCCTCACACACTGGCAAAAGAAACTTTCTCCTAGCTGCTTTCCTTTGAAGCAGAAACACGTTTACATCCTAGCCCCACTGAAGAACCATAGAAATGCCGGTTAGAAAAAGCATTACTTCTGTGTGTAGACCCAGCCAGGAATGGCCTAGCCTGGAATCCCCTGCACCATTCTGCAGCTTTCCAGCTGCGTCACACACTGGCAAAAGAAACTTTCTCCTAGCTGCTTTCCTTTGAAGCAGAAACACGTTTACATCCTAGCCCCATTGAAGAACCATAGAAATGCCGTTAGAAAAAGCATTACTTCTGTGTGTAGACCCAGCCAGGAATGGCCTAGCCTGGAATCCCCTGCACCATTCTGCAGCTTTCCAGCTCCCCACACACTGGCAAAAGAAACTTTCTCCTAGCTGCTTTCCTTTGAAGCAGAAACACGTTTACATCCTAGCCCCATTGAAGAACCATAGAAATGCCGGTTAGAAAAAGCATTACTTCTGTGTGTAGACCCAGCCAGGATGGCCTAGCCTGGAATCCCCTGCACCATTCTGCAGCTTTCCAGCTGCGTCACACACTGGCAAAAGAAACTTTCTCCTAGCTGCTTTCCTTTGAAGCAGAAACACGTTTCCATCCTAGCCCCATTGAAGAACCATAGAATATGCCGGTTAGAAAAAGCATTACTTCTGCGTGTAGACCCAGCCAGGAATGGCCTAGCCTGGAATCCCCTGCACCATTCTGCAGCTTTCCAGCTCCCTCACACACTGGCAAAAGAAACTTTCTCCTAGCTGCTTTCCTTTGAAGCAGAAACACGTTTACATCCTAGCCCCATTGAAGAACCATAGAAATGCCGGTTAGAAAAAGCATTACTTCTGTGTGTAGACCCAGCCAGGAATGGCCTAGCCTGGAATCCCCTGCACCATTCTGCAGCTTTCCAGCTGCGTCACACACTGGCAAAAGAAACTTTCTCCTAGCTGCTTTCCTTTGAAGCAGAAACACGTTTACATCCTAGCCCCATTGAAGAACCATAGAAATGCCGGTTAGAAAAAGCATTACTTCTGTGTGTAGACCCAGCCAGGAATGGCCTAGCCTGGAATCCCCTGCACCATTCTGCAGCTTTCCAGCTCCCTCACACACTGGCAAAAGAAACTTTCTCCTAGCTGCTTTCCTTTGAAGCAGAAACACGTTTACATCCTAGCCCCATTGAAGAACCATAGAAATGCCGGTTAGAAAAAGCATTACTTCTGTGTGTAGACCCAGCCAGGAATGGCCTAGCCTGGAATCCCCTGCACCATTCTGCAGCTTTCCAGCTGCGTCACACACTGGCAAAAGAAACTTTCTCCTAGCTGCTTTCCTTTGAAGCAGAAACACGTTTACATCCTAGCCCCATTGAAGAACCATAGAAATGCCGGTTAGAAAAAGCATTACTTCTGTGTGTAGACCCAGCCAGGAATGGCCTAGCCTGGAATCCCCTGCACCATTCTGCAGCTTTCCAGCTCCCTCACACACTGGCAAAAGAAACTTTCTCCTAGCTGCTTTCCTTTGAAGCAGAAACACGTTTACATCCTAGCCCCATTGAAGAACCATAGAAATGCCGGTTAGAAAAAGCATTACTTCTGTGTGTAGACCCAGCCAGGAATGGCCTAGCCTGGAATCCCCTGCACCATTCTGCAGCTTTCCAGCTCCCGCACACACTGGCAAAAGAAACTTTCTCCTAGCTGCTTTCCTTTGAAGCAGAAAACACGTTTACATCCTAGCCCCACTTGAAGAACCATAGAAATGCCGGTTAGAAAAAGCATTACTTCTGTGTGTAGACCCAGCCAGGAATGGCCTAGCCTGGAATCCCCTGCACCATTCTGCAGCTTTCCAGCTCCCTCACACACTGGCAAAAGAAACTTTCTCCTAGCTGCTTTCCTTTGAAGCAGAAACACGTTACATCCTAGCCCCACTAGAAGAACCATAGAAATGCCGGTTAGAAAAAGCATTACTTCTGTGTGTAGACCCAGCCAGGAATGGCCTAGCCTGGAATCCCCTGCACCATTCTGCAGCTTTCCAGCTCCCTCACACACTGCAAAAGAAACTTTCTCCTAGCTGCTTTCCTTTGAAGCAGAAACACGTTTACATCCTAGCCCCATTGAAGAACCATAGAAATGCCGGTTAGAAAAGCATTACTTCTGTGTGTAGACCCAGCCAGGAATGGCCTAGCCTGGAATCCCCTGCACCATTCTGCAGCTTTCCAGCTGCGTCACACACTGGCAAAAGAAACTTTCTCCTAGCTGCTTTCCTTTGAAGCAGAAACACGTTTACATCCTAGCCCCATTGAAGAACCATAGAAATGCCGGTTAGAAAAAGCATTACTTCTGCGTGTAGACCCAGCCAGGAATGGCCTAGCCTGGAATCCCCTGCACCATTCTGCAGCTTTCCAGCTCCCTCACACACTGGCAAAAGAAACTTTCTCCTAGCTGCTTTCCTTTGAAGCAGAAACACGTTTACATCCTAGCCCCATTGAAGAACCATAGAAATGCCCGGTTAGAAAAAGCATTACTTCTGTGTGTAGACCCAGCCAGGAATGGCCTAGCCTGGAATCCCCTGCACCATTCTGCAGCTTTCAGCTCCCTCACACACTGGCAAAAGAAACTTTCTCCTAGCTGCTTTCCTTTGAAGCAGAAACACGTTTACATCCTAGCCCCATTGAAGAACCATAGAAATGCCGGTTAGAAAAAGCATTACTTCTGTGTGTAGACCCAGCCAGGAATGGCCTAGCCTGGAATCCCCTGCACCATTCTGCAGCTTTCCAGCTCCCTCACACACTGGCAAAAGAAACTTTCTCCTAGCTGCTTTCCTTTGAAGCAGAAACACGTTTACATCCTAGCCCCATTGAAGAACCATAGAAATGCCGGTTAGAAAAAGCATTACTTCTGTGTGTAGACCCAGCCAGGAATGGCCTAGCCTGGAATCCCCTGCACCATTCTGCAGCTTTCCAGCTGCCTCACACACTGGCAAAAGAAACTTTCTCCTAGCGCTTTCCTTTGAAGCAGAAACACGTTTACATCCTAGCCCCACTGAAGAACCATAGAAATGCCGGTTAGAAAAAGCATTACTTCTGTGTGTAGACCCAGCCAGGAATGGCCTAGCCTGGAATCCCCTGCACCATTCTGCAGCTTTCCAGCTCCCTCACACACTGGCAAAAGAAACTTTCTCCTAGCTGCTTTCCTTTGAAGCAGAAACACGTTTACATCCTAGCCCCACTGAAGAACCATAGAAATGCCCGGTTAGAAAAAGCATTACTTCTGTGTGTAGACCCAGCCAGGAATGGCCTAGCCTGGAATCCCCTGCACCATTCTGCAGCTTTCCAGCTGCGTCACACACTGGCAAAAGAAACTTTCTCCTAGCTGCTTTCCTTTGAAGCAGAAACACGTTTACATCCTAGCCCCATTGAAGAACCATAGAAATGCCGGTTAGAAAAAGCATTACTTCTGCTGTGTAGACCCAGCCAGGAATGGCCTAGCCTGGAATCCCCTGCACCATTCTGCAGCTTTCCAGCTGCCTCACACACTGGCAAAAGAAACTTTCTCCTAGCTGCTTTCCTTTGAAGCAGAAACACGTTTACATCCTAGCCCCACTGAAGAACCATAGAAATGCCGGTTAGAAAAAGCATTACTTCTGTGTGTAGACCCAGCCAGGAATGGCCTAGCCTGGATTCCCCTGCACCATTCTGCAGCTTTCCAGCTCCCTCACACACTGGCAAAAGAAACTTTCTCCTAGCTGCTTTCCTTTGAAGCAGAAACACGTTTACATCCTAGCCCATTGAAGAACCATAGAAATGCCGGTAGAAAAAGCATTACTTCTGTGTGTAGACCCAGCCAGGAATGGCCTAGCCTGGAATCCCCTGCACCATTCTGCAGCTTTCCAGCTCCCTCACACACTGGCAAAAGAAACTTTCTCCTAGCTGCTTTCCTTTGAAGCAGAAACACGTTTACATCCTAGCCCCATTGAAGAACCATAGAAATGCCGGTTAGAAAAAGCATTACTTCTGTGTGTAGACCCAGCCAGGAATGGCCTAGCCTGGAATCCCTGCACCATTCTGCAGCTTTCCAGCTGCGTCACACACTGGCAAAAGAAACTTTCTCCTAGCTGCTTTCCTTTGAAGCAGAAACACGTTTACATCCTAGCCCCAATGAAGAACCATAGAAATGCCGGTTAGAAAAAAGCATTACTTCTGAGTGTAGACCCAGCCAGGAATGGCCTAGCCTGGAATACCCTGCACCATTCTGCAGCTTTCCAGCTGCGTCACACACTGGCAAAAGAAACTTTCTCCTAGCTGCTTTCCTTTGAAGCAGAAACACGTTTACATCTAGCCCCATTGAAGAACCATAGAAATGCCGGTTAGAAAAAGCATTACTTCTGTGTGTAGACCCAGCCAGGAATGGCCTAGCCTGGAATCCCCTGCAACATTCTGCAGCTTTCCAGCTGCGTCACAACACTGGAAAAAAGAAACTTTCTCCGAGCTGCTTTCCTTGAAGCAGAAACACGTTTACATCCTAGCCCCATTGAAAGACCCATAGAGATGCCGGTTAGAAAAGCTCTCCTTCTGTGTGTAGACCCAGCCGGAATTGGCCTAGCCTGGAATGCCCCTGCACCATTCTGCAGCTTTCCAGGCTCCCTCACACACGGGCAAAAGAAACTTTCTCCTAGCTGCTTTCCTTTGAAGCAGATACACTTTTACATCCTAGCCCCATTGAAGAACCATAGAAATGCCGGTTAGAAAAAGCATTACTTCTGCTTATAGACCCAGCCAGGAATGGCCTAGCCTGGAATCCCCTGCACCATTCTGCAGCTTTCCAGCTCCCGCACACACTGGCAAAAGAAACTTTCTCCTAGCTGCTTTCCTTTGAAGCAGAAACACGTTTACATCCTAGCCCCATTGAAGAACCATAGAAATGCCGGTTAGAAAAAGCATTACTCTGTGTGTAGACCCAGCCAGGAATGGCCTAGCCTGGAATCCCCTGCACCATTCTGCAGCTTCCAGCTGCGTCACACACTGGCAAAAGAAACTTTCTCCTAGCTGCTTTCCTTTGAAGCAGAAAACACGTTTACATCCTAGCCCCATTGAAGACCATAGAAATGCCGGTTAGAAAAAGCACTTCCTTCTGCTTTTAGACCCAGCCAGAATGGCCTAGCCTGGAATCCCCTGCACCATTCTGCAGCTTTCCAGCTGCGTCACACACTGGCAAAAGAAACTTTCTCCTAGCTGCTTTCCTTTGAAGCAGAAACAACGTTTACATCCTAGCCCCATTGAAGAACCATAGAAATGCCGGTTAGAAAAAGCATTACTTCTGTGTGTAGACCCAGCCTGGAATCCCCTGCACCATTCTGCAGCTTTCCAGCTGCGTCACACACTGGCAAAAGAAACTTTCTCCTAGCTGCTTTCCTTTGAAGCAGAAACACGTTTACATCCTAGCCCCATTGAAGAACCATAGAAATGCCGGTTAGAAAAAGCACTCCTTCTGCTTATAGACCCAGCAGGAATGGCCTAGCCTGGAATCCCTGCACCATTCTGCAGCTTTCCAGCTGCGTCACACACTGGCAAAAGAAACTTTCTCCTAGCTGCTTTCCTTTGAAGCAGAAACACGTTTACATCCTAGCCCCATTGAAGAACCATAGAAATGCCGGTTAGAAAAAGCACTACTTCTGCTTAGACCCAGCCAGGAATGGCCTAGCCTGGAATCCCCTGCACCATTCTGCAGCTTTCCAGCTCCCTCACACACTGGCAAAAGAAACTTTCTCCTAGCTGCTTTCCTTTGAAGCAGAAACACGTTTACATCCTAGCCCCATTGAAGAACCATAGAAATGCCGGTTAGAAAAAGCATTACTTCTGCGTGTAGACCCAGCCAGGAATGGCCTAGCCTGGAATCCCCTGCACCATTCTGCAGCTTTCCAGCTGCGTCACACACTGGCAAAAGAAACTTTCTCCTAGCTGCTTTCCTTTGAAGCAGAAACACGTTTACATCCTAGCCCCATTGAAGAACCATAGAAATGCCGGTTAGAAAAAGCATTCCTTCTGCTAGACCCAGCCAGGAATGGCCTAGCCTGGAATCCCCTGCACCATTCTGCAGCTTTCCAGCTCCCTCACACACTGGCAAAAGAAACTTTCTCCTAGCTGCTTTCCTTTGAAGCAGAAACACGTTTACATCCTAGCCCCATTGAAGAACATAGAAATGCCGGTTAGAAAAAGCATACTTCTGCTGTAGACCCAGCAGGAATGGCCTAGCCTGGAATCCCCTGCACCATTCTGCAGCTTTCCAGCTCCCTCACACACTGGCAAAAGAAACTTTCTCCTAGCTGCTTTCCTTTGAAGCAGAAACACGTTTACATCCTAGCCCCATTGAAGAACCATAGAAATGCCGGTTAGAAAAAGCATTACTTCTGCTTATAGACCCAGCCAGGAATGGCCTAGCCTGGAATCCCCTGCACCATTCTGCAGCTTTCCAGCTCCCTCACACACTGGCAAAAGAAACTTTCTCCTAGCTGCTTTCCTTGAAGCAGAAACACGTTTACATCCTAGCCCCATTGAAGAACCATAGAAATGCCGGTTAGAAAAAGCACTACTTCTGCGTGTAGACCCAGCCAGGAATGGCCTAGCCGGGAATCCCCTGCACCATTCTGCAGCTTTCCAGCTCCCTCACACACTGGCAAAAGAAACTTTCTCCTAGCTGCTTTCCTTTGAAGCAGAAACACGTTTACATCCTAGCCCATTGAAGGAACCATAGAAATGCGGTTAGAAAAAGCATTCCTTCTGCTTATAGACCCAGCCAGGAATGGCCTAGCCTGGAATCCCTGCACCATTCTGCAGCTTTCCAGCTCCCGTCACACACTGGCAAAAGAAACTTTCTCCTAGCTGCTTTCCTTTGAAGCAGAAACACGTTTACATCCTAGCCCCATTGAAGAACCATAGAAATGCCGGTTAGAAAAAGCATTACTTCTGCGTGTAGACCCAGCCAGGAATGGCCTAGCCTGGAATCCCCTGCACCATTCTGCAGCTTTCCAGCTCCCTCACACACTGGCAAAAGAAACTTTCTCCTAGCTGCTTTCCTTTGAAGCAGAAACACGTTTACATCCTAGCCCCACTTTAAGAACCATAGAAATGCCGGTTAGAAAAAGCATTCCTTCTGCTGTGTAGACCCAGCCAGGAATGGCCTAGCCTGGAATCCCTGCACCATTCTGCAGCTTTCCAGCTGCCCGTCACACACTGGCAAAAGAAACTTTCTCCTAGCTGCTTTCCTTTGAAGCAGAAACACGTTTACATCCTAGCCCCATTGAAGAACCATAGAAATGCCGGTTAGAAAAAGCACTCCTTCTGCTTATAGACCCAGCCAGGAATGGCCTAGCCTGGAATCCCCTGCACCATTCTGCAGCTTTCCAGCTCCGTCACACACTGGCAAAAGAAACTTTCTCCTAGCTGCTTTCCTTTGAAGCAGAAACACGTTTACATCCTAGCCCCATTGAAGAACCATAGAAATGCCGGTTAGAAAAAGCATTACTTCTGCTTGTAGACCCAGCCAGGAATGGCCTAGCCTGGAATCCCTGCACCATTCTGCAGCTTTCCAGCTGCGTCACACACTGGCAAAAGAAACTTTCTCCTAGCTGCTTTCCTTTGAAGCAGAAACACGTTTACATCCTAGCCCCATTGAAGAACCATAGAAATGCCGTTTAGAAAAAGCATTACTTCTGTGTGTAGACCCAGCCAGGAATGGCCTAGCCTGGAATCCCCTGCACCATTCTGCAGCTTTCCAGCTGCGTCACACACTGGCAAAAGAAACTTTCTCCTAGCTGCTTTCCTTTGAAGCAGAAACACGTTTACATCCTAGCCCATTGGAGGAACCATAGAAATGCCGGTTAGAAAAGCACTACTTCTGCGTGTAGACCCAGCCAGGAATGCCTAGCCTGGAATCCCCTGCACCATTCTGCAGCTTTCCAGCAGCGTAACACACTGGCAAAAGAAACTTTCTCCTAGCTGCTTTCCTTTGAAGCAGAAACACGTTTACATCCTAGCCCCACTGAAGAACCATAGAAATGCCGGTTAGAAAAAGCACTCTGTCTCTCAGTAGACCCTGTCAGGAATAGCCTAGCCTGGAATCCCCTGCACCATTCTGCAGCTTTCCAGCTCCCTCACACACTGGCAAAAGAAACTTTCTCCTAGCTGCTTTCCTTTGAAGCAGAAACACGTTTACATCCTAGCCCCATTGAAGAACCATAGAAATGCCGGTTAGAAAAAGCACTCCTTCTGCTTATAGACCCAGCCAGGAATGGCCTAGCCTGGAATCCCCTGCACCATTCTGCAGCTTTCCAGCTCCCTCACACACTGGCAAAAGAAACTTTCTCCTAGCTGCTTTCCTTTGAAGCAGAAACACGTTTACATCCTAGCCCCATTGAAGAACCATAGAAATGCCGGTTAGAAAAAGCATTACTTCTGTGTGTAGACCCAGCCAGGAATGGCCTAGCCTGGAGTCGCTGCACCATTCTGCAGCTTTCCAGCTCCCTCACACACTGGCAAAAGAAACTTTCTCCTAGCTGCTTTCCTTTGAAGCAGAAACACGTTTACATCCTAGCCCCATTGAAGAACCATAGAAATGCCGGTTAGAAAAAGCATTACTTCTGCTTATAGACCCAGCCAGGAATGGCCTAGCCTGGAATCCCCTGCACCATTCTGCAGCTTTCCAGCTGCAGTCACACACTGGCAAAAGAAACTTTCTCCTAGCTGCTTTCCTTTGAAGCAGAAACACGTTTACATCCTAGCCCCATTGAAGAACCATAGAAATGCCGGTTAGAAAAAGCATTACTTCTGCGTGTAGACCCAGCCAGGAATGGCCTAGCCTGGAATCCCCTGCACCATTCTGCAGCTTTCCAGCTCCCTCACACACTGGCAAAAGAAACTTTCTCCTAGCTGCTTTCCTTTGAAGCAGAAACACGTTTACATCCTAGCCCCATTGAAGAACCATAGAAATGCCGGTTAGAAAAAGCATTACTTCTGTGTGTAGACCCAGCCAGGAATGGCCTAGCCTGGAATCCCCTGCACCATTCTGCAGCTTTCCAGCTCCCTCACACACTGGCAAAAGAAACTTTCTCCTAGCTGCTTTCCTTTGAAGCAGAAACACGTTTACATCCTAGCCCCATTGAAGAACCATAGAAATGCCGGTTAGAAAAAGCATTACTTCTGTGTGTAGACCCAGCCAGGAATGGCCTAGCCTGGAATCCCCTGCACCATTCTGCAGCTTTCCAGCTCCCTCACACACTGGCAAAAGAAACTTTCTCCTAGCTGCTTTCCTTTGAAGCAGAAACACGTTTACATCCTAGCCCCACTGAAGAACCATAGAAATGCCGGTTAGAAAAAGCATTACTTCTGCGTGTGTAGACCCAGCCAGGAATGGCCTAGCCTGGAATCCCCTGCACCATTCTGCAGCTTTCCAGCTCCCTCACACACTGGCAAAAGAAACTTTCTCCTAGCTGCTTTCCTTTGAAGCAGAAACACGTTTACATCCTAGCCCCATTGAAGAACCATAGAAATGCCGGTTAGAAAAAGCACTCCTTCTGCTTGTAGACCCAGCCAGGAATGGCCTAGCCTGGAATCCCCTGCACCATTCTGCAGCTTTCCAGCTCCCTCACACACTGGCAAAAGAAACTTTCTCCTAGCTGCTTTCCTTTGAAGCAGAAACACGTTTACATCCTAGCCCCATTGAAGAACCATAGAAATGCCGGTTAGAAAAAGCCTTACTTCTGCGTGTAGACCCAGCCAGGAATGGCCTAGCCTGGAATCCCCTGCACCATTCTGCAGCTTTCCAGCTCCTCACACACTGGCAAAAGAAACTTTCTCCTAGCTGCTTTCCTTTGAAGCAGAAACACGTTTACATCCTAGCCCCATTGAAGAACCATAGAAATGCCGGTTAGAAAAAGCATTACTTCTGCGTGTAGACCCAGCCAGGAATGGCCTAGCCTGGAATCCCCTGCACCATTCTGCAGCTTTCCAGCTCCGTCACACACTGGCAAAAGAAACTTTCTCCTAGCTGCTTTCCTTTGAAGCAGAAACACGTTTACATCCTAGCCCATTGAAGAACCATAGAAATGCCGGTTAGAAAAAGCACTCCTTCTGCTTATAGACCCAGCCAGGAATGGCCTAGCCTGGAATCCCCTGCACCATTCTGCAGCTTTCCAGCTCCTCACACACTGGCAAAAGAAACTTTCTCCTAGCTGCTTTCCTTTGAAGCAGAAACACGTTTACATCCTAGCCCCATTGAAGAACCATAGAAATGCCGGTTAGAAAAAGCATTACTTCTGCTGTTAGACCCAGCCAGGAATGGCCTAGCCTGGAATCCCCTGCACCATTCTGCAGCTTTCCAGCTGCGTCACACACTGGCAAAAGAAACTTTCTCCTAGCTGCTTTCCTTTGAAGCAGAAACACGTTTACATCCTAGCCCCATTGAAGAACCATAGAAATGCCGGTTAGAAAAAGCAATCCTTCTGCTTATAGACCCAGCCAGGAATGGCCTAGCCTGGAATCCCCTGCACCATTCTGCAGCTTTCCAGCTCCCTCACACACTGGCAAAAGAAACTTTCTCCTAGCTGCTTTCCTTTGAAGCAGAAACACGTTTACATCCTAGCCCCATTGAAGAACCATAGAAATGCCGGTTAGAAAAAGCATTACTTCTGCGTGTAGACCCAGCCAGGAATGGCCTAGCCTGGAATCCCCTGCACCATTCTGCAGCTTTCCAGCTGCCTCACACACTGGCAAAAGAAACTTTCTCCTAGCTGCTTTCCTTTGAAGCAGAAACACGTTTACATCCTAGCCCCATTGAAGAACCATAGAAATGCCGGTTAGAAAAAGCATTACTTCTGCGTGTAGACCCAGCCAGGAATGGCCTAGCCTGGAATCCCCTGCACCATTCTGCAGCTTTCCAGCTCCCTCACACACTGGCAAAAGAAACTTTCTCCTAGCTGCTTTCCTTTGAAGCAGAAACACGTTTACATCCTAGCCCCATTGAAGAACCATAGAAATGCCGGTTAGAAAAAGCATTACTTCTGTGTGTAGACCCAGCCAGGAATGGCCTAGCCTGGAATCCCCTGCACCATTCTGCAGCTTTCCAGCTCCCCACACACTGGCAAAAGAAACTTTCTCCTAGCTGCTTTCCTTTGAAGCAGAAACACGTTTACATCCTAGCCCCATTGAAGAACCATAGAAATGCCGGTTAGAAAAAGCACTCCTTCTGCTGTGTAGACCCAGCCAGGAATGGCCTAGCCTGGAATCCCCTGCACCATTCTGCAGCTTTCCAGCTCCCTCACACACTGGCAAAAGAAACTTTCTCCTAGCTGCTTTCCTTTGAAGCAGAAACACGTTTACATCCTAGCCCCATTGAAGAACCATAGAAATGCCGGTTAGAAAAAGCATTCCTTCTGCTTGTAGACCCAGCCAGGAATGGCCTAGCCTGGAATCCCCTGCACCATTCTGCAGCTTTCCAGCTGCCGTCACACACTGGCAAAAGAAACTTTCTCCTAGCTGCTTTCCTTTGAAGCAGAAACACGTTTACATCCTAGCCCCATTGAAGAACCATAGAAATGCCGGTTAGAAAAAGCATTACTTCTGCGTGTAGACCCAGCCAGGAATGGCCTAGCCTGGAATCCCCTGCACCATTCTGCAGCTTTCCAGCTCCCTCACACACTGGCAAAAGAAACTTTCTCCTAGCTGCTTTCCTTTGAAGCAGAAACACGTTTACATCCTAGCCCCATTGAAGAACCATAGAAATGCCGGTTAGAAAAAGCATTACTTCTGCGTGTAGACCCAGCCAGGAATGGCCTAGCCTGGAATCCCCTGCACCATTCTGCAGCTTTCCAGCTCCCTCACACACTGGCAAAAGAAACTTTCTCCTAGCTGCTTTCCTTTGAAGCAGAAACACGTTTACATCCTAGCCCCATTGAAGAACCATAGAAATGCCGGTTAGAAAAAGCATTACTTCTGCGTGTAGACCCAGCCAGGAATGGCCTAGCCTGGAATCCCCTGCACCATTCTGCAGCTTTCCAGCTCCCTCACACACTGGCAAAAGAAACTTTCTCCTAGCTGCTTTCCTTTGAAGCAGAAACACGTTTACATCCTAGCCCCACTTGAAGAACCATAGAAATGCCGGTTAGAAAAAGCACTCCTTCTGCTTATAGACCCAGCCAGGAATGGCCTAGCCTGGAATCCCCTGCACCATTCTGCAGCTTTCCAGCTCCCTCACACACTGGCAAAAGAAACTTTCTCCTAGCTGCTTTCCTTTGAAGCAGAAACACGTTTACATCCTAGCCCCATTGAAGAACCATAGAAATGCCGGTTAGAAAAAGCATTACTTCTGCTTGTAGACCCAGCCAGGAATGGCCTAGCCTGGAATCCCTGCACCATTCTGCAGCTTTCCAGCTCCCTCACACACTGGCAAAAGAAACTTTCTCCTAGCTGCTTTCCTTTGAAGCAGAAACACGTTTACATCCTAGCCCCATTGAAGAACCATAGAAATGCCGGTTAGAAAAAGCATTACTTCTGCGTGTAGACCCAGCCAGGAATGGCCTAGCCTGGAATCCCCTGCACCATTCTGCAGCTTTCCAGCTCCCTCACACACTGGCAAAAGAAACTTTCTCCTAGCTGCTTTCCTTTGAAGCAGAAACACGTTTACATCCTAGCCCCATTGAAGAACCATAGAAATGCCGGTTAGAAAAAGCATTACTTCTGCGTGTAGACCCAGCCAGGAATGGCCTAGCCTGGAATCCCCTGCACCATTCTGCAGCTTTCCAGCTCCCTCACACACTGGCAAAAGAAACTTTCTCCTAGCTGCTTTCCTTTGAAGCAGAAACACGTTTACATCCTAGCCCCACTAGAAGAACCATAGAAATGCCGGTTAGAAAAAGCAATACTTCTGTGTGTAGACCCAGCCAGGAATGGCCTAGCCTGGAATCCCCTGCACCATTCTGCAGCTTTCCAGCTCCCTCACACACTGGCAAAAGAAACTTTCTCCTAGCTGCTTTCCTTTGAAGCAGAAACACGTTTACATCCTAGCCCCATTGAAGAACCATAGAAATGCCGGTTAGAAAAAGCATTACTTCTGCTGTGTAGACCCAGCCAGGAATGGCCTAGCCTGGAATCCCCTGCACCATTCTGCAGCTTTCCAGCTCCCTCACACACTGGCAAAAGAAACTTTCTCCTAGCTGCTTTCCTTTGAAGCAGAAACACGTTTACATCCTAGCCCCATTGAAGAACCATAGAAATGCCGGTTAGAAAAAGCATTACTTCTGCTTATAGACCCAGCCAGGAATGGCCTAGCCTGGAATCCCCTGCACCATTCTGCAGCTTTCCAGCTCCCTCACACACTGGCAAAAGAAACTTTCTCCTAGCTGCTTTCCTTTGAAGCAGAAACACGTTTACATCCTAGCCCCATTGAAGAACCATAGAAATGCCGGTTAGAAAAAGCATTACTTCTGTGTGTAGACCCAGCCAGGAATGGCCTAGCCTGGAATCCCCTGCACCATTCTGCAGCTTTCCAGCTGCGTCACACACTGGCAAAAGAAACTTTCTCCTAGCTGCTTTCCTTTGAAGCAGAAACACGTTTACATCCTAGCCCCATTGAAGAACCATAGAAATGCCGGTTAGAAAAAGCATTACTTCTGCTTATAGACCCAGCCAGGAATGGCCTAGCCTGGAATCCCCTGCACCATTCTGCAGCTTTCCAGCTCCCTCACACACTGGCAAAAGAAACTTTCTCCTAGCTGCTTTCCTTTGAAGCAGAAACACGTTTACATCCTAGCCCCATTGAAGAACCATAGAAATGCCGGTTAGAAAAAGCATTACTTCTGCGTGTAGACCCAGCAGGAATGGCCTAGCCTGGAATCCCCTGCACCATTCTGCAGCTTTCCAGCTCCCTCACACACTGGCAAAAGAAACTTTCTCCTAGCTGCTTTCCTTTGAAGCAGAAACACGTTTACATCCTAGCCCCACTGAAGAACCATAGAAATGCCGGTTAGAAAAAGCATTACTTCTGTGTGTAGACCCAGCCAGGAATGGCCTAGCCTGGAATCCCCTGCACCATTCTGCAGCTTTCCAGCTGCGTCACACACTGGCAAAAGAAACTTTCTCCTAGCTGCTTTCCTTTGAAGCAGAAACACGTTTACATCCTAGCCCCATTGAAGAACCATAGAAATGCCGGTTAGAAAAAGCACTCCTTCTGCTTATAGACCCAGCCAGGAATGGCCTAGCCTGGAATCCCCTGCACCATTCTGCAGCTTTCCAGCTCCCTCACACACTGGCAAAAGAAACTTTCTCCTAGCTGCTTTCCTTTGAAGCAGAAACACGTTTACATCCTAGCCCCATTGAAGAACCATAGAAATGCCGGTTAGAAAAAGCATTACTTCTGCTTGTAGACCCAGCCAGGAATGGCCTAGCCTGGAATCCCCTGCACCATTCTGCAGCTTTCCAGCTCCCTCACACACTGGCAAAAGAAACTTTCTCCTAGCTGCTTTCCTTTGAAGCAGAAACACGTTTACATCCTAGCCCCATTGAAGAACCATAGAAATGCCGGTTAGAAAAAGCATTACTTCTGCGTGTAGACCCAGCCAGGAATGGCCTAGCCTGGAATCCCCTGCACCATTCTGCAGCTTTCCAGCTGCCTCACACACTGGCAAAAGAAACTTTCTCCTAGCTGCTTTCCTTTGAAGCAGAAACACGTTTACATCCTAGCCCCATTGAAGAACCATAGAAATGCCGGTTAGAAAAAGCACTACTTCTGCTTGTAGACCCAGCCAGGAATGGCCTAGCCTGGAATCCCCTGCACCATTCTGCAGCTTTCCAGCTCCCTCACACACTGGCAAAAGAAACTTTCTCCTAGCTGCTTTCCTTTGAAGCAGAAACACGTTTACATCCTAGCCCCATTGAAGAACCATAGAAATGCCGGTTAGAAAAAGCATTACTTCTGCGTGTAGACCCAGCCAGGAATGGCCTAGCCTGGAATCCCCTGCACCATTCTGCAGCTTTCCAGCTCCCTCACACACTGGCAAAAGAAACTTTCTCCTAGCTGCTTTCCTTTGAAGCAGAAACACGTTTACATCCTAGCCCCATTGAAGAACCATAGAAATGCCGGTTAGAAAAAGCACTCCTTCTGCTTGTAGACCCAGCCAGGAATGGCCTAGCCTGGAATCCCCTGCACCATTCTGCAGCTTTCCAGCTCCCTCACACACTGGCAAAAGAAACTTTCTCCTAGCTGCTTTCCTTTGAAGCAGAAACACGTTTACATCCTAGCCCCATTGAAGAACCATAGAAATGCCGGTTAGAAAAAGCACTACTTCTGCTTATAGACCCAGCCAGGAATGGCCTAGCCTGGAATCCCCTGCACCATTCTGCAGCTTTCCAGCTCCCGTCACACACTGGCAAAAGAAACTTTCTCCTAGCTGCTTTCCTTTGAAGCAGAAACACGTTTACATCCTAGCCCCATTGAAGAACCATAGAAATGCCGGTTAGAAAAAGCATTACTTCTGCTTGTAGACCCAGCCAGGAATGGCCTAGCCTGGAATCCCCTGCACCATTCTGCAGCTTTCCAGCTCCCTCACACACTGGCAAAAGAAACTTTCTCCTAGCTGCTTTCCTTTGAAGCAGAAACACGTTTACATCCTAGCCCCATTGAAGAACCATAGAAATGCCGGTTAGAAAAAGCATTACTTCTGCTTATAGACCCAGCCAGGAATGGCCTAGCCTGGAATCCCCTGCACCATTCTGCAGCTTTCCAGCTCCCTCACACACTGGCAAAAGAAACTTTCTCCTAGCTGCTTTCCTTTGAAGCAGAAACACGTTTACATCCTAGCCCCATTGAAGAACCATAGAAATGCCGGTTAGAAAAAGCATTACTTCTGCTTATAGACCCAGCCAGGAATGGCCTAGCCTGGAATCCCCTGCACCATTCTGCAGCTTTCCAGCTGCGTCACACACTGGCAAAAGAAACTTTCTCCTAGCTGCTTTCCTTTGAAGCAGAAACACGTTTACATCCTAGCCCCATTGAAGAACCATAGAAATGCCGGTTAGAAAAAGCACTCTTCTGCTTATAGACCCAGCCAGGAATGGCCTAGCCTGGAATCCCCTGCACCATTCTGCAGCTTTCCAGCTCCGTCACACACTGGCAAAAGAAACTTTCTCCTAGCTGCTTTCCTTTGAAGCAGAAACACGTTTACATCCTAGCCCCATTGAAGAACCATAGAAATGCCGGTTAGAAAAAGCATTACTTCTGCTTGTAGACCCAGCCAGGAATGGCCTAGCCTGGAATCCCCTGCACCATTCTGCAGCTTTCCAGCTCCGTCACACACTGGCAAAAGAAACTTTCTCCTAGCTGCTTTCCTTTGAAGCAGAAACACGTTTACATCCTAGCCCCATTGAAGAACCATAGAAATGCCGGTTAGAAAAAGCACTACTTCTGCTGTGTAGACCCAGCCAGGAATGGCCTAGCCTGGAATCCCCTGCACCATTCTGCAGCTTTCCAGCTCCCTCACACACTGGCAAAAGAAACTTTCTCCTAGCTGCTTTCCTTTGAAGCAGAAACACGTTTACATCCTAGCCCCACTGAAGAACCATAGAAATGCCGGTTAGAAAAAGCACTACTTCTGCTTGTAGACCCAGCCAGGAATGGCCTAGCCTGGAATCCCCTGCACCATTCTGCAGCTTTCCAGCTCCCTCACACACTGGCAAAAGAAACTTTCTCCTAGCTGCTTTCCTTTGAAGCAGAAACACGTTTACATCCTAGCCCCATTGAAGAACCATAGAAATGCCGGTTAGAAAAAGCATTACTTCTGCGTGTAGACCCAGCCAGGAATGGCCTAGCCTGGAATCCCCTGCACCATTCTGCAGCTTTCCAGCTGCGTCACACACTGGCAAAAGAAACTTTCTCCTAGCTGCTTTCCTTTGAAGCAGAAACACGTTTACATCCTAGCCCCATTGAAGAACCATAGAAATGCCGGTTAGAAAAAGCATTACTTCTGCTTGTAGACCCAGCCAGGAATGGCCTAGCCTGGAATCCCCTGCACCATTCTGCAGCTTTCCAGCTCCTCACACACTGGCAAAAGAAACTTTCTCCTAGCTGCTTTCCTTTGAAGCAGAAACACGTTTACATCCTAGCCCCATTGAAGAACCATAGAAATGCCGGTTAGAAAAAGCATTACTTCTGTGTGTAGACCCAGCCAGGAATGGCCTAGCCTGGAATCCCCTGCACCATTCTGCAGCTTTCCAGCTCCCTCACACACTGGCAAAAGAAACTTTCTCCTAGCTGCTTTCCTTTGAAGCAGAAACACGTTTACATCCTAGCCCCATTGAAGAACCATAGAAATGCCGGTTAGAAAAAGCATTACTTCTGCTTATAGACCCAGCCAGGAATGGCCTAGCCTGGAATCCCCTGCACCATTCTGCAGCTTTCCAGCTCCCTCACACACTGGCAAAAGAAACTTTCTCCTAGCTGCTTTCCTTTGAAGCAGAAACACGTTTACATCCTAGCCCCATTGAAGAACCATAGAAATGCCGGTTAGAAAAAGCATTCCTTCTGCTTGTAGACCCAGCCAGGAATGGCCTAGCCTGGAATCCCCTGCACCATTCTGCAGCTTTCCAGCTCCCTCACACACTGGCAAAAGAAACTTTCTCCTAGCTGCTTTCCTTTGAAGCAGAAACACGTTTACATCCTAGCCCCATTGAAGAACCATAGAAATGCCGGTTAGAAAAAGCATTACTTCTGCTGTGTAGACCCAGCCAGGAATGGCCTAGCCTGGAATCCCCTGCACCATTCTGCAGCTTTCCAGCTCCCTCACACACTGGCAAAAGAAACTTTCTCCTAGCTGCTTTCCTTTGAAGCAGAAACACGTTTACATCCTAGCCCCATTGAAGAACCATAGAAATGCCGGTTAGAAAAAGCATTACTTCTGCTGTGTAGACCCAGCCAGGAATGGCCTAGCCTGGAATCCCCTGCACCATTCTGCAGCTTTCCAGCTCCCTCACACACTGGCAAAAGAAACTTTCTCCTAGCTGCTTTCCTTTGAAGCAGAAACACGTTTACATCCTAGCCCCATTGAAGAACCATAGAAATGCCGGTTAGAAAAAGCATTACTTCTGCCTGTAGACCCAGCCAGGAATGGCCTAGCCTGGAATCCCCTGCACCATTCTGCAGCTTTCCAGCTCCGTCACACACTGGCAAAAGAAACTTTCTCCTAGCTGCTTTCCTTTGAAGCAGAAACACGTTTACATCCTAGCCCCATTGAAGAACCATAGAAATGCCGGTTAGAAAAAGCATTACTTCTGTGTGTAGACCCAGCCAGGAATGGCCTAGCCTGGAATCCCCTGCACCATTCTGCAGCTTTCCAGCTCCCTCACACACTGGCAAAAGAAACTTTCTCCTAGCTGCTTTCCTTTGAAGCAGAAACACGTTTACATCCTAGCCCCATTGAAGAACCATAGAAATGCCGGTTAGAAAAAGCATTACTTCTGCTTATAGACCCAGCCAGGAATGGCCTAGCCTGGAATCCCCTGCACCATTCTGCAGCTTTCCAGCTCCCTCACACACTGGCAAAAGAAACTTTCTCCTAGCTGCTTTCCTTTGAAGCAGAAACACGTTTACATCCTAGCCCCATTGAAGAACCATAGAAATGCCGGTTAGAAAAAGCATTACTTCTGCGTGTAGACCCAGCCAGGAATGGCCTAGCCTGGAATCCCCTGCACCATTCTGCAGCTTTCCAGCTCCCTCACACACTGGCAAAAGAAACTTTCTCCTAGCTGCTTTCCTTTGAAGCAGAAACACGTTTACATCCTAGCCCCATTGAAGAACCATAGAAATGCCGGTTAGAAAAAGCATTACTTCTGCGTGTAGACCCAGCCAGGAATGGCCTAGCCTGGAATCCCCTGCACCATTCTGCAGCTTTCCAGCTCCCTCACACACTGGCAAAAGAAACTTTCTCCTAGCTGCTTTCCTTTGAAGCAGAAACACGTTTACATCCTAGCCCCATTGAAGAACCATAGAAATGCCGGTTAGAAAAAGCATTACTTCTGCGTGTAGACCCAGCCAGGAATGGCCTAGCCTGGAATCCCCTGCACCATTCTGCAGCTTTCCAGCTCCCTCACACACTGGCAAAAGAAACTTTCTCCTAGCTGCTTTCCTTTGAAGCAGAAACACGTTTACATCCTAGCCCCATTGAAGAACCATAGAAATGCCGGTTAGAAAAAGCATTCCTTCTGCTTATAGACCCAGCCAGGAATGGCCTAGCCTGGAATCCCCTGCACCATTCTGCAGCTTTCCAGCTCCCTCACACACTGGCAAAAGAAACTTTCTCCTAGCTGCTTTCCTTTGAAGCAGAAACACGTTTACATCCTAGCCCCATTGAAGAACCATAGAAATGCCGGTTAGAAAAAGCATTCCTTCTGCGTGTAGACCCAGCCAGGAATGGCCTAGCCTGGAATCCCCTGCACCATTCTGCAGCTTTCCAGCTCCGTCACACACTGGCAAAAGAAACTTTCTCCTAGCTGCTTTCCTTTGAAGCAGAAACACGTTTACATCCTAGCCCCATTGAAGAACCATAGAAATGCCGGTTAGAAAAAGCATTACTTCTGCTTGTAGACCCAGCCAGGAATGGCCTAGCCTGGAATCCCTGCACCATTCTGCAGCTTTCCAGCTCCCGTCACACACTGGCAAAAGAAACTTTCTCCTAGCTGCTTTCCTTTGAAGCAGAAACACTTTACATCCTAGCCCCATTGAAGAACCATAGAAATGCCGGTTAGAAAAAGCATTACTTCTGTGTGTAGACCCAGCCAGGAATGGCCTAGCCTGGAATCCCCTGCACCATTCTGCAGCTTTCCAGCTCCCTCACACACTGGCAAAAGAAACTTTCTCCTAGCTGCTTTCCTTTGAAGCAGAAACACGTTTACATCCTAGCCCCATTGAAGAACCATAGAAATGCCGGTTAGAAAAAGCATTACTTCTGTGTGTAGACCCAGCCAGGAATGGCCTAGCCTGGAATGCCCTGCACCATTCTGCAGCTTTCCAGCTCCCTCACACACTGGCAAAAGAAACTTTCTCCTAGCTGCTTTCCTTTGAAGCAGAAACACGTTTACATCCTAGCCCCATTGAAGAACCATAGAAATGCCGGTTAGAAAAAGCATTACTTCTGTGTGTAGACCCAGCCAGGAATGGCCTAGCCTGGAATCCCCTGCACCATTCTGCAGCTTTCCAGCTGCGTCACACACTGGCAAAAGAAACTTTCTCCTAGCTGCTTTCCTTTGAAGCAGAAACACGTTTACATCCTAGCCCCATTGAAGAACCATAGAAATGCCGGTTAGAAAAAGCACTCCTTCTGCTTATAGACCCAGCCAGGAATGGCCTAGCCTGGAATCCCCTGCACCATTCTGCAGCTTTCCAGCTCCGTCACACACTGGCAAAAGAAACTTTCTCCTAGCTGCTTTCCTTTGAAGCAGAAACACGTTTACATCCTAGCCCCATTGAAGAACCATAGAAATGCCGGTTAGAAAAAGCATTACTTCTGCTGTGTAGACCCAGCCAGGAATGGCCTAGCCTGGAATCCCCTGCACCATTCTGCAGCTTTCCAGCTCCCTCACACACTGGCAAAAGAAACTTTCTCCTAGCTGCTTTCCTTTGAAGCAGAAACACGTTTACATCCTAGCCCCATTGAAGAACCATAGAAATGCCGGTTAGAAAAAGCATTACTTCTGTGTGTAGACCCAGCCAGGAATGGCCTAGCCTGGAATCCCCTGCACCATTCTGCAGCTTTCCAGCTCCCTCACACACTGGCAAAAGAAACTTTCTCCTAGCTGCTTTCCTTTGAAGCAGAAACACGTTTACATCCTAGCCCCATTGAAGAACCATAGAAATGCCGGTTAGAAAAAGCATTCCTTCTGCGTGTAGACCCAGCCAGGAATGGCCTAGCCTGGAATCCCCTGCACCATTCTGCAGCTTTCCAGCTCCCTCACACACTGGCAAAAGAAACTTTCTCCTAGCTGCTTTCCTTTGAAGCAGAAACACGTTTACATCCTAGCCCCATTGAAGAACCATAGAAATGCCGGTTAGAAAAAGCATTACTTCTGCGTGTAGACCCAGCCAGGAATGGCCTAGCCTGGAATCCCCTGCACCATTCTGCAGCTTTCCAGCTCCCTCACACACTGGCAAAAGAAACTTTCTCCTAGCTGCTTTCCTTTGAAGCAGAAACACGTTACATCCTAGCCCCATTGAAGAACCATAGAAATGCCGGTTAGAAAAAGCACTACTTCTGCTTGTAGACCCAGCCAGGAATGGCCTAGCCTGGAATCCCCTGCACCATTCTGCAGCTTTCCAGCTCCCTCACACACTGGCAAAAGAAACTTTCTCCTAGCTGCTTTCCTTTGAAGCAGAAACACGTTTACATCCTAGCCCCATTGAAGAACCATAGAAATGCCGGTTAGAAAAAGCATTACTTCTGTGTGTAGACCCAGCCAGGAATGGCCTAGCCTGGAATCCCCTGCACCATTCTGCAGCTTTCCAGCTCCCTCACACACTGGCAAAAGAAACTTTCTCCTAGCTGCTTTCCTTTGAAGCAGAAACACGTTTACATCCTAGCCCCATTGAAGAACCATAGAAATGCCGGTTAGAAAAAGCACTCCTTCTGCTTATAGACCCAGCCAGGAATGGCCTAGCCTGGAATCCCCTGCACCATTCTGCAGCTTTCCAGCTGCCCTCACACACTGGCAAAAGAAACTTTCTCCTAGCTGCTTTCCTTTGAAGCAGAAACACGTTTACATCCTAGCCCCATTGAAGAACCATAGAAATGCCGGTTAGAAAAAGCATTACTTCTGCGTGTAGACCCAGCCAGGAATGGCCTAGCCTGGAATCCCCTGCACCATTCTGCAGCTTTCCAGCTCCCTCACACACTGGCAAAAGAAACTTTCTCCTAGCTGCTTTCCTTTGAAGCAGAAACACGTTTACATCCTAGCCCCATTGAAGAACCATAGAAATGCCGGTTAGAAAAAGCATTACTTCTGCGTGTAGACCCAGCCAGGAATGGCCTAGCCTGGAATCCCCTGCACCATTCTGCAGCTTTCCAGCTCCCTCACACACTGGCAAAAGAAACTTTCTCCTAGCTGCTTTCCTTTGAAGCAGAAACACGTTTACATCCTAGCCCCATTGAAGAACCATAGAAATGCCGGTTAGAAAAAGCATTACTTCTGCGTGTAGACCCAGCCAGGAATGGCCTAGCCTGGAATCCCCTGCACCATTCTGCAGCTTTCCAGCTCCCTCACACACTGGCAAAAGAAACTTTCTCCTAGCTGCTTTCCTTTGAAGCAGAAACACGTTTACATCCTAGCCCCATTGAAGAACCATAGAAATGCCGGTTAGAAAAAGCATTACTTCTGTGTGTAGACCCAGCCAGGAATGGCCTAGCCTGGAATCCCCTGCACCATTCTGCAGCTTTCCAGCTCCCTCACACACTGGCAAAAGAAACTTTCTCCTAGCTGCTTTCCTTTGAAGCAGAAACACGTTTACATCCTAGCCCCATTGAAGAACCATAGAAATGCCGGTTAGAAAAAGCATTACTTCTGTGTGTAGACCCAGCCAGGAATGGCCTAGCCTGGAATCCCCTGCACCATTCTGCAGCTTTCCAGCTCCCTCACACACTGGCAAAAGAAACTTTCTCCTAGCTGCTTTCCTTTGAAGCAGAAACACGTTTACATCCTAGCCCCATTGAAGAACCATAGAAATGCCGGTTAGAAAAAGCATTACTTCTGCGTGTAGACCCAGCCAGGAATGGCCTAGCCTGGAATCCCCTGCACCATTCTGCAGCTTTCCAGCTCCCTCACACACTGGCAAAAGAAACTTTCTCCTAGCTGCTTTCCTTTGAAGCAGAAACACGTTTACATCCTAGCCCCATTGAAGAACCATAGAAATGCCGGTTAGAAAAAGCATTACTTCTGCGTGTAGACCCAGCCAGGAATGGCCTAGCCTGGAATGCCCCTGCACCATTCTGCAGCTTTCCAGCTCCCTCACACACTGGCAAAAGAAACTTTCTCCTAGCTGCTTTCCTTTGAAGCAGAAACACGTTTACATCCTAGCCCCATTGAAGAACCATAGAAATGCCGGTTAGAAAAAGCATTACTTCTGCTTATAGACCCAGCCAGGAATGGCCTAGCCTGGAATCCCCTGCACCATTCTGCAGCTTTCCAGCTCCCTCACACACTGGCAAAAGAAACTTTCTCCTAGCTGCTTTCCTTTGAAGCAGAAACACGTTTACATCCTAGCCCCATTGAAGAACCATAGAAATGCCGGTTAGAAAAAGCATTACTTCTGTGTGTAGACCCAGCCAGGAATGGCCTAGCCTGGAATCCCCTGCACCATTCTGCAGCTTTCCAGCTCCCTCACACACTGGCAAAAGAAACTTTCTCCTAGCTGCTTTCCTTTGAAGCAGAAACACGTTTACATCCTAGCCCCATTGAAGAACCATAGAAATGCCGGTTAGAAAAAGCATTACTTCTGCTTGTAGACCCAGCCAGGAATGGCCTAGCCTGGAATCCCCTGCACCATTCTGCAGCTTTCCAGCTCCCTCACACACTGGCAAAAGAAACTTTCTCCTAGCTGCTTTCCTTTGAAGCAGAAACACGTTTACATCCTAGCCCCATTGAAGAACCATAGAAATGCCGGTTAGAAAAAGCATTACTTCTGCTGTGTAGACCCAGCCAGGAATGGCCTAGCCTGGAATCCCCTGCACCATTCTGCAGCTTTCCAGCTCCGTCACACACTGGCAAAAGAAACTTTCTCCTAGCTGCTTTCCTTTGAAGCAGAAACACGTTTACATCCTAGCCCCATTGAAGAACCATAGAAATGCCGGTTAGAAAAAGCACTACTTCTGCTTGTAGACCCAGCCAGGAATGGCCTAGCCTGGAATCCCCTGCACCATTCTGCAGCTTTCCAGCTCCCTCACACACTGGCAAAAGAAACTTTCTCCTAGCTGCTTTCCTTTGAAGCAGAAACACGTTTACATCCTAGCCCCATTGAAGAACCATAGAAATGCCGGTTAGAAAAAGCATTACTTCTGCTTGTAGACCCAGCCAGGAATGGCCTAGCCTGGAATCCCCTGCACCATTCTGCAGCTTTCCAGCTCCCTCACACACTGGCAAAAGAAACTTTCTCCTAGCTGCTTTCCTTTGAAGCAGAAACACGTTTACATCCTAGCCCCATTGAAGAACCATAGAAATGCCGGTTAGAAAAAGCACTACTTCTGCGTGTAGACCCAGCCAGGAATGGCCTAGCCTGGAATCCCCTGCACCATTCTGCAGCTTTCCAGCTCCCTCACACACTGGCAAAAGAAACTTTCTCCTAGCTGCTTTCCTTTGAAGCAGAAACACGTTTACATCCTAGCCCCATTGAAGAACCATAGAAATGCCGGTTAGAAAAAGCATTACTTCTGCGTGTAGACCCAGCCAGGAATGGCCTAGCCTGGAATCCCCTGCACCATTCTGCAGCTTTCCAGCTCCCTCACACACTGGCAAAAGAAACTTTCTCCTAGCTGCTTTCCTTTGAAGCAGAAACACGTTTACATCCTAGCCCCATTGAAGAACCATAGAAATGCCGGTTAGAAAAAGCATTACTTCTGCGTGTAGACCCAGCCAGGAATGGCCTAGCCTGGAATCCCCTGCACCATTCTGCAGCTTTCCAGCTCCCTCACACACTGGCAAAAGAAACTTTCTCCTAGCTGCTTTCCTTTGAAGCAGAAACACGTTTACATCCTAGCCCCATTGAAGAACCATAGAAATGCCGGTTAGAAAAAGCATTACTTCTGTGTGTAGACCCAGCCAGGAATGGCCTAGCCTGGAATCCCCTGCACCATTCTGCAGCTTTCCAGCTCCGTCACACACTGGCAAAAGAAACTTTCTCCTAGCTGCTTTCCTTTGAAGCAGAAACACGTTTACATCCTAGCCCCATTGAAGAACCATAGAAATGCCGGTTAGAAAAAGCACTCCTTCTGCTTATAGACCCAGCCAGGAATGGCCTAGCCTGGAATCCCCTGCACCATTCTGCAGCTTTCCAGCTGCCTCACACACTGGCAAAAGAAACTTTCTCCTAGCTGCTTTCCTTTGAAGCAGAAACACGTTTACATCCTAGCCCCATTGAAGAACCATAGAAATGCCGGTTAGAAAAAGCATTACTTCTGCTGTGTAGACCCAGCCAGGAATGGCCTAGCCTGGAATCCCCTGCACCATTCTGCAGCTTTCCAGCTCCCTCACACACTGGCAAAAGAAACTTTCTCCTAGCTGCTTTCCTTTGAAGCAGAAACACGTTTACATCCTAGCCCCATTGAAGAACCATAGAAATGCCGGTTAGAAAAAGCATTACTTCTGCTTGTAGACCCAGCCAGGAATGGCCTAGCCTGGAATCCCCTGCACCATTCTGCAGCTTTCCAGCTCCCTCACACACTGGCAAAAGAAACTTTCTCCTAGCTGCTTTCCTTTGAAGCAGAAACACGTTTACATCCTAGCCCCATTGAAGAACCATAGAAATGCCGGTTAGAAAAAGCATTACTTCTGTGTGTAGACCCAGCCAGGAATGGCCTAGCCTGGAATCCCCTGCACCATTCTGCAGCTTTCCAGCTCCCTCACACACTGGCAAAAGAAACTTTCTCCTAGCTGCTTTCCTTTGAAGCAGAAACACGTTTACATCCTAGCCCCATTGAAGAACCATAGAAATGCCGGTTAGAAAAAGCATTACTTCTGTGTGTAGACCCAGCCAGGAATGGCCTAGCCTGGAATCCCCTGCACCATTCTGCAGCTTTCCAGCTCCCTCACACACTGGCAAAAGAAACTTTCTCCTAGCTGCTTTCCTTTGAAGCAGAAACACGTTTACATCCTAGCCCCATTGAAGAACCATAGAAATGCCGGTTAGAAAAAGCATTACTTCTGTGTGTAGACCCAGCCAGGAATGGCCTAGCCTGGAATCCCCTGCACCATTCTGCAGCTTTCCAGCTGCGTCACACACTGGCAAAAGAAACTTTCTCCTAGCTGCTTTCCTTTGAAGCAGAAACACGTTTACATCCTAGCCCCATTGAAGAACCATAGAAATGCCGGTTAGAAAAAGCATTACTTCTGCGTGTAGACCCAGCCAGGAATGGCCTAGCCTGGAATCCCCTGCACCATTCTGCAGCTTTCCAGCTGCGTCACACACTGGCAAAAGAAACTTTCTCCTAGCTGCTTTCCTTTGAAGCAGAAACACGTTTACATCCTAGCCCCACTGAAGAACCATAGAAATGCCGGTTAGAAAAAGCATTACTTCTGTGTGTAGACCCAGCCAGGAATGGCCTAGCCTGGAATCCCCTGCACCATTCTGCAGCTTTCCAGCTCCCTCACACACTGGCAAAAGAAACTTTCTCCTAGCTGCTTTCCTTTGAAGCAGAAACACGTTTACATCCTAGCCCCATTGAAGAACCATAGAAATGCCGGTTAGAAAAAGCATTACTTCTGTGTGTAGACCCAGCCAGGAATGGCCTAGCCTGGAATCCCCTGCACCATTCTGCAGCTTTCCAGCTCCCTCACACACTGGCAAAAGAAACTTTCTCCTAGCTGCTTTCCTTTGAAGCAGAAACACGTTTACATCCTAGCCCCATTGAAGAACCATAGAAATGCCGGTTAGAAAAAGCATTACTTCTGCTTGTAGACCCAGCCAGGAATGGCCTAGCCTGGAATCCCCTGCACCATTCTGCAGCTTTCCAGCTGCGTCACACACTGGCAAAAGAAACTTTCTCCTAGCTGCTTTCCTTTGAAGCAGAAACACGTTTACATCCTAGCCCCATTGAAGAACCATAGAAATGCCGGTTAGAAAAAGCATTACTTCTGCGTGTAGACCCAGCCAGGAATGGCCTAGCCTGGAATCCCCTGCACCATTCTGCAGCTTTCCAGCTGCGTCACACACTGGCAAAAGAAACTTTCTCCTAGCTGCTTTCCTTTGAAGCAGAAACACGTTTACATCCTAGCCCCATTGAAGAACCATAGAAATGCCGGTTAGAAAAAGCACTCCTTCTGCGTGTAGACCCAGCCAGGAATGGCCTAGCCTGGAATCCCCTGCACCATTCTGCAGCTTTCCAGCTCCCTCACACACTGGCAAAAGAAACTTTCTCCTAGCTGCTTTCCTTTGAAGCAGAAACACGTTTACATCCTAGCCCCACTGAAGAACCATAGAAATGCCGGTTAGAAAAAGCATTACTTCTGTGTGTAGACCCAGCCAGGAATGGCCTAGCCTGGAATGCCCTGCGCCATTCTGCAGCTTTCCAGCTCCCTCACACACTGGCAAAAGAATCTTTCTCCTAGCTGCTTTCCTTTGAAGCAGAAACACGTTTACATCCTAGCCCCATTGAAGAACCATAGAAATGCCGGTTAGAAAAAGCACTCCTTCTGCTTATAGACCCAGCCAGGAATGGCCTAGCCTGGAATCCCCTGCACCATTCTGCAGCTTTCCAGCTCCCTCACACACTGGCAAAAGAAACTTTCTCCTAGCTGCTTTCCTTTGAAGCAGAAACACGTTTACATCCTAGCCCCATTGAAGAACCATAGAAATGCCGGTTAGAAAAAGCATTACTTCTGTGTGTAGACCCAGCCAGGAATGGCCTAGCCTGGAATCCCCTGCACCATTCTGCAGCTTTCCAGCTGCGTCACACACTGGCAAAAGAAACTTTCTCCTAGCTGCTTTCCTTTGAAGCAGAAACACGTTTACATCCTAGCCCCATTGAAGAACCATAGAAATGCCGGTTAGAAAAAGCATTACTTCTGCGTGTAGACCCAGCCAGGAATGGCCTAGCCTGGAATCCCCTGCACCATTCTGCAGCTTTCCAGCTCCCTCACACACTGGCAAAAGAAACTTTCTCCTAGCTGCTTTCCATTGAAGCAGAAACACGTTTACATCCTAGCCCCATTGAAGAACCATAGAAATGCCGGATAGAAAAAGCATTACTTCTGTGTGTAGACCCAGCCAGGAATGGCCTAGCCTGGAATCCCCTGCACCATTCTGCAGCTTTCCAGCTCCCTCACACACTGGCAAAAGAAACTTTCTCCTAGCTGCTTTCCTTTGAAGCAGAAACACGTTTACATCCTAGCCCCATTGAAGAACCATAGAAATGCCGGTTAGAAAAAGCATTACTTCTGTGTGTAGACCCAGCCAGGAATGGCCTAGCCTGGAATCCCCTGCACCATTCTGCAGCTTTCCAGCTCCCTCACACACTGGCAAAAGAAACTTTCTCCTAGCTGCTTTCCTTTGAAGCAGAAACACGTTTACATCCTAGCCCCATTGAAGAACCATAGAAATGCCGGTTAGAAAAAGCATTACTTCTGCGTGTAGACCCAGCCAGGAATGGCCTAGCCTGGAATGCCCTGCACCATTCTGCAGCTTTCCAGCTCCCTCACACACTGGCAAAAGAAACTTTCTCCTAGCTGCTTTCCTTTGAAGCAGAAACACGTTTACATCCTAGCCCCATTGAAGAACCATAGAAATGCCGGTTAGAAAAAGCATTACTTCTGTGTGTAGACCCAGCCAGGAATGGCCTAGCCTGGAATCCCCTGCACCATTCTGCAGCTTTCCAGCTGCGTCACACACTGGCAAAAGAAACTTTCTCCTAGCTGCTTTCCTTTGAAGCAGAAACACGTTTACATCCTAGCCCCATTGAAGAACCATAGAAATGCCGGTTAGAAAAAGCACTCCTTCTGCTTATAGACCCAGCCAGGAATGGCCTAGCCTGGAATCCCCTGCACCATTCTGCAGCTTTCCAGCTGCGTCACACACTGGCAAAAGAAACTTTCTCCTAGCTGCTTTCCTTTGAAGCAGAAACACGTTTACATCCTAGCCCCATTGAAGAACCATAGAAATGCCGGTTAGAAAAAGCATTACTTCTGCGTGTAGACCCAGCCAGGAATGGCCTAGCCTGGAATCCCCTGCACCATTCTGCAGCTTTCCAGCTGCCTCACACACTGGCAAAAGAAACTTTCTCCTAGCTGCTTTCCTTTGAAGCAGAAACACGTTTACATCCTAGCCCCATTGAAGAACCATAGAAATGCCGGTTAGAAAAAGCATTACTTCTGCGTGTAGACCCAGCCAGGAATGGCCTAGCCTGGAATCCCCTGCACCATTCTGCAGCTTTCCAGCTCCCTCACACACTGGCAAAAGAAACTTTCTCCTAGCTGCTTTCCTTTGAAGCAGAAACACGTTTACATCCTAGCCCCATTGAAGAACCATAGAAATGCCGGTTAGAAAAAGCATTACTTCTGTGTGTAGACCCAGCCAGGAATGGCCTAGCCTGGAATCCCCTGCACCATTCTGCAGCTTTCCAGCTCCCTCACACACTGGCAAAAGAAACTTTCTCCTAGCTGCTTTCCTTTGAAGCAGAAACACGTTTACATCCTAGCCCCATTGAAGAACCATAGAAATGCCGGTTAGAAAAAGCATTACTTCTGTGTGTAGACCCAGCCAGGAATGGCCTAGCCTGGAATCCCCTGCACCATTCTGCAGCTTTCCAGCTCCCTCACACACTGGCAAAAGAAACTTTCTCCTAGCTGCTTTCCTTTGAAGCAGAAACACGTTTACATCCTAGCCCCATTGAAGAACCATAGAAATGCCGGTTAGAAAAAGCATTACTTCTGCTGTGTAGACCCAGCCAGGAATGGCCTAGCCTGGAATCCCCTGCACCATTCTGCAGCTTTCCAGCTCCCTCACACACTGGCAAAAGAAACTTTCTCCTAGCTGCTTTCCTTTGAAGCAGAAACACGTTTACATCCTAGCCCCATTGAAGAACCATAGAAATGCCGGTTAGAAAAAGCATTACTTCTGCGTGTAGACCCAGCCAGGAATGGCCTAGCCTGGAATCCCCTGCACCATTCTGCAGCTTTCCAGCTCCCTCACACACTGGCAAAAGAAACTTTCTCCTAGCTGCTTTCCTTTGAAGCAGAAACACGTTTACATCCTAGCCCCATTGAAGAACCATAGAAATGCCGGTTAGAAAAAGCATTACTTCTGCGTGTAGACCCAGCCAGGAATGGCCTAGCCTGGAATGCCCTGCACCATTCTGCAGCTTTCCAGCTCCCTCACACACTGGCAAAAGAAACTTTCTCCTAGCTGCTTTCCTTTGAAGCAGAAACACGTTTACATCCTAGCCCCATTGAAGAACCATAGAAATGCCGGTTAGAAAAAGCATTACTTCTGCGTGTAGACCCAGCCAGGAATGGCCTAGCCTGGAATCCCCTGCACCATTCTGCAGCTTTCCAGCTCCCTCACACACTGGCAAAAGAAACTTTCTCCTAGCTGCTTTCCTTTGAAGCAGAAACACGTTTACATCCTAGCCCCATTGAAGAACCATAGAAATGCCGGTTAGAAAAAGCATTACTTCTGTGTGTAGACCCAGCCAGGAATGGCCTAGCCTGGAATCCCCTGCACCATTCTGCAGCTTTCCAGCTGCGTCACACACTGGCAAAAGAAACTTTCTCCTAGCTGCTTTCCTTTGAAGCAGAAACACGTTTACATCCTAGCCCCATTGAAGAACCATAGAAATGCCGGTTAGAAAAAGCATTACTTCTGCTTGTAGACCCAGCCAGGAATGGCCTAGCCTGGAATCCCCTGCACCATTCTGCAGCTTTCCAGCTGCGTCACACACTGGCAAAAGAAACTTTCTCCTAGCTGCTTTCCTTTGAAGCAGAAACACGTTTACATCCTAGCCCCATTGAAGAACCATAGAAATGCCGGTTAGAAAAAGCATTACTTCTGCTGTGTAGACCCAGCCAGGAATGGCCTAGCCTGGAATCCCCTGCACCATTCTGCAGCTTTCCAGCTCCCTCACACACTGGCAAAAGAAACTTTCTCCTAGCTGCTTTCCTTTGAAGCAGAAACACGTTTACATCCTAGCCCCACTGAAGAACCATAGAAATGCCGGTTAGAAAAAGCATTACTTCTGTGTGTAGACCCAGCCAGGAATGGCCTAGCCTGGAATCCCCTGCACCATTCTGCAGCTTTCCAGCTCCCTCACACACTGGCAAAAGAAACTTTCTCCTAGCTGCTTTCCTTTGAAGCAGAAACACGTTTACATCCTAGCCCCATTGAAGAACCATAGAAATGCCGGTTAGAAAAAGCATTACTTCTGCTGTGTAGACCCAGCCAGGAATGGCCTAGCCTGGAATCCCCTGCACCATTCTGCAGCTTTCCAGCTCCCTCACACACTGGCAAAAGAAACTTTCTCCTAGCTGCTTTCCTTTGAAGCAGAAACACGTTTACATCCTAGCCCCATTGAAGAACCATAGAAATGCCGGTTAGAAAAAGCATTACTTCTGCTGTGTAGACCCAGCCAGGAATGGCCTAGCCTGGAATCCCCTGCACCATTCTGCAGCTTTCCAGCTGCGTCACACACTGGCAAAAGAAACTTTCTCCTAGCTGCTTTCCTTTGAAGCAGAAACACGTTTACATCCTAGCCCCATTGAAGAACCATAGAAATGCCGGTTAGAAAAAGCATTACTTCTGCGTGTAGACCCAGCCAGGAATGGCCTAGCCTGGAATCCCCTGCACCATTCTGCAGCTTTCCAGCTGCGTCACACACTGGCAAAAGAAACTTTCTCCTAGCTGCTTTCCTTTGAAGCAGAAACACGTTTACATCCTAGCCCCATTGAAGAACCATAGAAATGCCGGTTAGAAAAAGCATTACTTCTGTGTGTAGACCCAGCCAGGAATGGCCTAGCCTGGAATCCCCTGCACCATTCTGCAGCTTTCCAGCTCCCTCACACACTGGCAAAAGAAACTTTCTCCTAGCTGCTTTCCTTTGAAGCAGAAACACGTTTACATCCTAGCCCCATTGAAGAACCATAGAAATGCCGGTTAGAAAAAGCATTACTTCTGCTGTGTAGACCCAGCCAGGAATGGCCTAGCCTGGAATCCCCTGCACCATTCTGCAGCTTTCCAGCTCCCTCACACACTGGCAAAAGAAACTTTCTCCTAGCTGCTTTCCTTTGAAGCAGAAACACGTTTACATCCTAGCCCCATTGAAGAACCATAGAAATGCCGGTTAGAAAAAGCATTACTTCTGCGTGTAGACCCAGCCAGGAATGGCCTAGCCTGGAATCCCCTGCACCATTCTGCAGCTTTCCAGCTGCGTCACACACTGGCAAAAGAAACTTTCTCCTAGCTGCTTTCCTTTGAAGCAGAAACACGTTTACATCCTAGCCCCATTGAAGAACCATAGAAATGCCGGTTAGAAAAAGCATTACTTCTGCGTGTAGACCCAGCCAGGAATGGCCTAGCCTGGAATCCCCTGCACCATTCTGCAGCTTTCCAGCTCCCTCACACACTGGCAAAAGAAACTTTCTCCTAGCTGCTTTCCTTTGAAGCAGAAACACGTTTACATCCTAGCCCCATTGAAGAACCATAGAAATGCCGGTTAGAAAAAGCATTACTTCTGCGTGTAGACCCAGCCAGGAATGGCCTAGCCTGGAATCCCCTGCACCATTCTGCAGCTTTCCAGCTCCCTCACACACTGGCAAAAGAAACTTTCTCCTAGCTGCTTTCCTTTGAAGCAGAAACACGTTTACATCCTAGCCCCATTGAAGAACCATAGAAATGCCGGTTAGAAAAAGCATTACTTCTGTGTGTAGACCCAGCCAGGAATGGCCTAGCCTGGAATCCCCTGCACCATTCTGCAGCTTTCCAGCTCCCTCACACACTGGCAAAAGAAACTTTCTCCTAGCTGCTTTCCTTTGAAGCAGAAACACGTTTACATCCTAGCCCCATTGAAGAACCATAGAAATGCCGGTTAGAAAAAGCACTCCTTCTGCTTATAGACCCAGCCAGGAATGGCCTAGCCTGGAATCCCCTGCACCATTCTGCAGCTTTCCAGCTCCCTCACACACTGGCAAAAGAAACTTTCTCCTAGCTGCTTTCCTTTGAAGCAGAAACACGTTTACATCCTAGCCCCATTGAAGAACCATAGAAATGCCGGTTAGAAAAAGCATTACTTCTGCGTGTAGACCCAGCCAGGAATGGCCTAGCCTGGAATCCCCTGCACCATTCTGCAGCTTTCCAGCTGCGTCACACACTGGCAAAAGAAACTTTCTCCTAGCTGCTTTCCTTTGAAGCAGAAACACGTTTACATCCTAGCCCCATTGAAGAACCATAGAAATGCCGGTTAGAAAAAGCATTACTTCTGCGTGTAGACCCAGCCAGGAATGGCCTAGCCTGGAATCCCCTGCACCATTCTGCAGCTTTCCAGCTCCCTCACACACTGGCAAAAGAAACTTTCTCCTAGCTGCTTTCCTTTGAAGCAGAAACACGTTTACATCCTAGCCCCATTGAAGAACCATAGAAATGCCGGTTAGAAAAAGCATTACTTCTGCGTGTAGACCCAGCCAGGAATGGCCTAGCCTGGAATCCCCTGCACCATTCTGCAGCTTTCCAGCTCCCTCACACACTGGCAAAAGAAACTTTCTCCTAGCTGCTTTCCTTTGAAGCAGAAACACGTTTACATCCTAGCCCCATTGAAGAACCATAGAAATGCCGGTTAGAAAAAGCATTACTTCTGCTGTGTAGACCCAGCCAGGAATGGCCTAGCCTGGAATCCCCTGCACCATTCTGCAGCTTTCCAGCTCCCTCACACACTGGCAAAAGAAACTTTCTCCTAGCTGCTTTCCTTTGAAGCAGAAACACGTTTACATCCTAGCCCCATTGAAGAACCATAGAAATGCCGGTTAGAAAAAGCATTACTTCTGCTGTGTAGACCCAGCCAGGAATGGCCTAGCCTGGAATCCCCTGCACCATTCTGCAGCTTTCCAGCTCCCTCACACACTGGCAAAAGAAACTTTCTCCTAGCTGCTTTCCTTTGAAGCAGAAACACGTTTACATCCTAGCCCCATTGAAGAACCATAGAAATGCCGGTTAGAAAAAGCATTACTTCTGCGTGTAGACCCAGCCAGGAATGGCCTAGCCTGGAATCCCCTGCACCATTCTGCAGCTTTCCAGCTCCCTCACACACTGGCAAAAGAAACTTTCTCCTAGCTGCTTTCCTTTGAAGCAGAAACACGTTTACATCCTAGCCCCATTGAAGAACCATAGAAATGCCGGTTAGAAAAAGCATTACTTCTGCTGTGTAGACCCAGCCAGGAATGGCCTAGCCTGGAATCCCCTGCACCATTCTGCAGCTTTCCAGCTCCCTCACACACTGGCAAAAGAAACTTTCTCCTAGCTGCTTTCCTTTGAAGCAGAAACACGTTTACATCCTAGCCCCATTGAAGAACCATAGAAATGCCGGTTAGAAAAAGCATTACTTCTGTGTGTAGACCCAGCCAGGAATGGCCTAGCCTGGAATCCCCTGCACCATTCTGCAGCTTTCCAGCTCCCTCACACACTGGCAAAAGAAACTTTCTCCTAGCTGCTTTCCTTTGAAGCAGAAACACGTTTACATCCTAGCCCCATTGAAGAACCATAGAAATGCCGGTTAGAAAAAGCATTACTTCTGCTGTGTAGACCCAGCCAGGAATGGCCTAGCCTGGAATCCCCTGCACCATTCTGCAGCTTTCCAGCTCCCTCACACACTGGCAAAAGAAACTTTCTCCTAGCTGCTTTCCTTTGAAGCAGAAACACGTTTACATCCTAGCCCCATTGAAGAACCATAGAAATGCCGGTTAGAAAAAGCATTACTTCTGATGTGTAGACCCAGCCAGGAATGGCCTAGCCTGGAATCCCCTGCACCATTCTGCAGCTTTCCAGCTCCCTCACACACTGGCAAAAGAAACTTTCTCCTAGCTGCTTTCCTTTGAAGCAGAAACACGTTTACATCCTAGCCCCATTGAAGAACCATAGAAATGCCGGTTAGAAAAAGCATTACTTCTGCGTGTAGACCCAGCCAGGAATGGCCTAGCCTGGAATCCCCTGCACCATTCTGCAGCTTTCCAGCTCCCTCACACACTGGCAAAAGAAACTTTCTCCTAGCTGCTTTCCTTTGAAGCAGAAACACGTTTACATCCTAGCCCCATTGAAGAACCATAGAAATGCCGGTTAGAAAAAGCATTACTTCTGCGTGTAGACCCAGCCAGGAATGGCCTAGCCTGGAATCCCCTGCACCATTCTGCAGCTTTCCAGCTCCCTCACACACTGGCAAAAGAAACTTTCTCCTAGCTGCTTTCCTTTGAAGCAGAAACACGTTTACATCCTAGCCCCATTGAAGAACCATAGAAATGCCGGTTAGAAAAAGCATTACTTCTGCGTGTAGACCCAGCCAGGAATGGCCTAGCCTGGAATCCCCTGCACCATTCTGCAGCTTTCCAGCTCCCTCACACACTGGCAAAAGAAACTTTCTCCTAGCTGCTTTCCTTTGAAGCAGAAACACGTTTACATCCTAGCCCCATTGAAGAACCATAGAAATGCCGGTTAGAAAAAGCATTACTTCTGTGTGTAGACCCAGCCAGGAATGGCCTAGCCTGGAATCCCCTGCACCATTCTGCAGCTTTCCAGCTCCCTCACACACTGGCAAAAGAAACTTTCTCCTAGCTGCTTTCCTTTGAAGCAGAAACACGTTTACATCCTAGCCCCACTGAAGAACCATAGAAATGCCGGTTAGAAAAAGCATTACTTCTGCGTGTAGACCCAGCCAGGAATGGCCTAGCCTGGAATCCCCTGCACCATTCTGCAGCTTTCCAGCTCCCTCACACACTGGCAAAAGAAACTTTCTCCTAGCTGCTTTCCTTTGAAGCAGAAACACGTTTACATCCTAGCCCCATTGAAGAACCATAGAAATGCCGGTTAGAAAAAGCATTACTTCTGCGTGTAGACCCAGCCAGGAATGGCCTAGCCTGGAATCCCCTGCACCATTCTGCAGCTTTCCAGCTCCCTCACACACTGGCAAAAGAAACTTTCTCCTAGCTGCTTTCCTTTGAAGCAGAAACACGTTTACATCCTAGCCCCATTGAAGAACCATAGAAATGCCGGTTAGAAAAAGCATTACTTCTGTGTGTAGACCCAGCCAGGAATGGCCTAGCCTGGAATCCCCTGCACCATTCTGCAGCTTTCCAGCTGCGTCACACACTGGCAAAAGAAACTTTCTCCTAGCTGCTTTCCTTTGAAGCAGAAACACGTTTACATCCTAGCCCCATTGAAGAACCATAGAAATGCCGGTTAGAAAAAGCACTCCTTCTGCTTATAGACCCAGCCAGGAATGGCCTAGCCTGGAATCCCCTGCACCATTCTGCAGCTTTCCAGCTGCGTCACACACTGGCAAAAGAAACTTTCTCCTAGCTGCTTTCCTTTGAAGCAGAAACACGTTTACATCCTAGCCCCATTGAAGAACCATAGAAATGCCGGTTAGAAAAAGCATTACTTCTGCGTGTAGACCCAGCCAGGAATGGCCTAGCCTGGAATCCCCTGCACCATTCTGCAGCTTTCCAGCTGCGTCACACACTGGCAAAAGAAACTTTCTCCTAGCTGCTTTCCTTTGAAGCAGAAACACGTTTACATCCTAGCCCCATTGAAGAACCATAGAAATGCCGGTTAGAAAAAGCACTCCTTCTGCGTGTAGACCCAGCAAGGAATGGCATAGCCTGGAATCCCCCTGCACCATTCTGCAGCTTTCCAGCTCGTCACACACTGGCTAAAGAAACTTTCTCCTAGCTGCTTTCCTTTGAAGCAGAAACACGTTTACATCCTAGCCCCAATTTAAGAACAATAGAAATGCCGGTTAGAAAAAGCATTACTTATGTGTGTAGACCCAGCCAGGAATGGCCTAGCCTGGAATCCCCTGCACCATTCTGCAGCTTTCCAGCTCCCTCACACACTGCAAAAGAAACTTTCTCCCTACTGCTTTCCTTTGAAGCAGAACACTTACATCCTAGCCCCACGTGAAGAACCATAGAAATGCCGTTAGAAAAAGCATTACTTCTGTGTGTAGACCCAGCCAGGAAGGCCTACCTGGAATGCCCTGCGCCATTCTGCAGCTTTCCAGCTCCCTCACACACTGGCAAAAGAAACTTTCTCCTAGCTGCTTTCTTTGAATGCAGAAACACGTTTACATCCCAGCCCCAATGAAGAACCATAGATATGCCGGATAGAAAATGCATTACTTCTGTGTGTAGACCCAGCCAGGAATGGCCTAGCCTGGAATGCCCTGCCCTTTCTGCAGCTTTCCAGACTCCCTCACACACTGGCAAAAGAATCTTTCTCCTAGCTGCTTTCCTTTGAAGCAGAAACACGTTTACATCCTAGCCCCAGTGAAGAACCATAGAATTGCCGGTTAGAAAAAGCATTACTTCTGTGTGTAGACCCAGCCAGGAATGGCCTAGCCTGGAATCCCCTGCACCATTCTGCAGCTTTCCAGCTCCCTCACACACTGGCAATAGAAACTTTCTCCTAGCTGCTTTCCTTTGAAGCAGAAACACGTTTACATCCTAGCCCCATTGAAGAACCATAGAAATGCCGGTTAGAAAAAGCATTACTTCTGTGTGTAGACCCAGCCAGGATGGCCTAGCCTGGAATCCCTGCACCATTCTGCAGCTTTCCAGCTGCGTCACACACTGGCAAAAGAAACTTTCTCCTAGCTGCTTTCCTTTGTAGCAGAAACACGTTTACATCCTAGCCCCATTGAAGAACCATAGAAATGCCGGTTAGAAAAAGCATTACTTCTGCGTGTAGACCCAGCCAGGAATGGCCTAGCCTGGAATCCCATGCACCATTCTGCAGCTTTCAGGTGCGTCACACACTGGCAAAAGAAACTTTCTCCTAGCTGCTTTCCTTTGAAGCAGAAACACGTTTACATCCTAGCCCCACTGATGAACCATAGAAATGCCGGTTAGAAAAATCATTACTTCTGTGTGTAGACCCAGCCAGGAATGGGCTAGCCTGGAATCCCCTGCACCATTCTGCAGCTTTCCAGCTCCCTCACACACTGGCAAAAGAAACTTTCTCCTAGCTGCTTTTCCTTTGAAGCAGAAACACGTTTACATCCTAGCCCCATTGAAGAACCATAGAAATGCCGGATAGAAAAAGCATTACTTCTGTGTGTAGACCCAGCCAGGAATGGCCTAGCCTGGAATCCCCTGCACCATTCTGCAGCTTTCCAGCTCCCTCACACACTGGCAAAAGAAACTTTCTCCTAGCTGCTTTCCTTTGAAGCAGAAACACGTTTACATCCTAGCCCCATTGAAGAACCATAGAATGCCGGTTAGAAAAAGCATACTTCTGCCTTATAGACCCAGCCAGGAATGGGCTAGCCGGGAATCCCCCTGCACCATTCTGCAGCTTTCCAGCTGCGTCACACACTGGCAAAAGAAACTTTCTCCTAGCTGCTTTCCTTCGAAGCAGAAACACGTTTACATCCTAGCCCCATTGAAGAACCATAGAAATGCCGGTTAGAAAAGCATTACTTCTGCGTGTAGACCCAGCCAGGAATGGCCTAGCCTGGAATCCCCTGCACCATTCTGCAGCTTTCCAGCTGCGTCACACACTGGCAAAAGAAACTTTCTCCTAGCTGCTTTCCTTTGAAGCAGAAACACTTTACATCCTAGGCCCATTGAAGAACCATAGAAATGCCGGTTAGAAAAAGCACTCCTTCTGCGTGTAGACCCAGCCAGGAATGGCCCAGCCTGGAATCCCCTGCACCATTCTGCAGCTTTCCAGCTCCCTCACACGCTGGCAAAAGAAACTTTCTCCTAGCTGCTTTCCTTTGAAGCAGAAACACTTTACATCCTAGCCCCACTGAAGAACCATAGAAATGCCGGTTAGAAAAAGCATTACTTCTGTGTGTAGACCCAGCCAGGAAAGGCCTAGCCTGGAATGCCCTGCGCCATTCTGCAGCTTTCCAGCTCCCTCACACACTGGCAAAAGAATCTTTCTCCTAGCTGCTTTCCTTTGAAGCAGAAACACGTTTACATCCTAGCCCCATTGAAGAACCATAGAAATGCCGGTTAGAAAAAGCACTCCTTCTGCTTATAGACCCAGCCAGGAATGGCCTAGCCTGGCAATCCCTATACCATTCTGCAGCTTTCCAGCTCCCTCACACACTGGCAAAAGAAACTTTCTCTAGCTGCTTTCCTTTGAAGCAGAAACACGTTTACATCCTAGCCCCATTGAAGAACCATAGAAATGCCGGTTAGAAAAAGCATTACTTCTGTTGTAGACCCAGCAGGAATGGCCTAGCCTGGAATCCCCTGAACCATTCTGCAGCTTTCCAGCTGCCGTCACACACTGGCAAAAGAAACTTTCTCCTAGCTGCTTTCCTTTGAAGCAGAAACACGTTTTACATCCTAGCCCCATTGAAGAACCATAGAAATGTCGGTTAGAAAAAGCATTACTTCTGCGTGTAGACCCAGCCAGGAATGGCCTAGCCTGGAATCCCCTGCACCATTCTGCAGCTTTCCAGCTCCCTCACACACTGGCAAAAGAAACTTTCTCCTAGCTGCTTTCCATTGAAGCAGAAACACGTTTACATCCTAGCCCCATTGAAGAACCATAGAAATGCCGGATAGAAAAAGCATTACTTCTGTGTGTAGACCCAGCCAGAATGGGGCTAGCCTGGAATGCCCTGCACCATTCTGCAGCTTTCCAGCTCCCTCACACACTGGCAAAAGAAACTTTCTCCTAGCTGCTTTCCTTTGAAGCAGAAACACGTTTACATCCTAGCCCCATTGAAGAACCATAGAAATGCCGGATAGAAAAATCATTACTTCTGTGTGTAGATCCAGCCAGGAATGGCCTAGCCTGGAATCCCCTGCACCATTCTGCAGCTTTCCAGCTGCGTCACACACTGGCAAAAGAAACTTTCTCCTAGCTGCTTTCCTTTGAAGCAGAAACCGGTTTACATCCTAGCCCCATTGAAGAACCATAGAAATGCCGGTTAGAAAAAGCACTCCTTCTGCTTATAGACCCAGCCAGGAATGGCTAGCCTGGAATCCCCTGCACCATTCTGCAGCTTTCCAGCTGCGTCACACACTGGCAAAAGAAACTTTCTCCTAGCTGCTTTCCTTCGAAGCAGAAACACGTTTACATCCTAGCCCCATTGAAGAACCATAGAAATGCCGGTTAGAAAAAGCATTACTTCTGCGTGTAGACCCAGCCAGGAATGGCCTAGCCTGGAATCCCCTGCACCATTCTGCAGCTTTCCAGCTGCATCACACACTGGCAAAAGAAACTTTCTCCTAGCTGCTTTCCTTTGAAGCAGAAACACTTTACATCCTAGCCCATTGAAGAACCATAGAAATGCCGGTTAGAAAAAGCACTCCTTCTGCGTGTAGACCCAGCCAGGAATGGCCTAGCCTGGAATGCCCTGCACCATTCTGCAGCTTGCCAGCTCCCTCACACGCTGGCAAAAGAAACTTTCTCCTAGCTGCTTTCCTTTGAAGCAGAAACACTTTACATCCTAGCCCCACTGAAGAACCATAGAAATGAGGTTAGAAAAAGCATTACTTCTGTGTGTAGACCCAGCCAGGAAAGGCCTAGCCTGGAATGCCCTGCGCCATTCTGCAGCTTTCCAGCTCCCTCACACACTGGCAAAAGAATCTTTCTCCTAGCTGCTTTCCTTTGAAGCAGAAACACGTTTACATCCTAGCCCCATTGAAGAACCATAGAAATGCCGGTTAGAAAAAGCACTACTTCTGTGTGTAGACCCAGCCAGGAATGGCCTAGCTGGAATCCCCTGCACCATTCTGCAGCTTTCCAGCTCCCTCACACACTGGCAAAAGAAACTTTCTCCTAGCTGCTTTCCTTTGAAGCAGAAACACGTTTACATCCTAGCCCCATTGAAGAACCATAGAAATGCCGGTTAGAAAAAGCATTACTTCTGTGTGTAGACCCAGCCAGGAATGGCCTAGCCTGAATCCCCTGCAACCATTCTGCAGCTTTCCAGCTGCGTCACACACTGGCAAAAGAAACTTTCTCCTAGCTGCTTTCCTTTTACATCCTAGCCCCACTGAAGAACCATAGAAATGCCGGTTAGAAAAAGCATTACTTCTGCGTGTAGACCCAGCCAGGAATGGCCTAGCCTGGAATCCCCTGCACCATTCTGCAGCTTTCCAGCTCCCTCACACACTGGCAAAAGAAACTTTCTCCTAGCTGCTTTCCTTGAAGCAGAAACACGTTTACATCCTAGCCCCATTGAAGAACCATAGAAATGCCGGTTAGAAAAAGCATTACTTCTGTGTGTAGACCCAGCCAGGAATGGCCTAGCCTGGAATCCCCTGCACCATTCTGCAGCTTTCCAGCTCCCTCACACACTGGCAAAAGAAACTTTCTCCTAGCTGCTTTCCTTTGAAGCAGAAACACGTTTACATCCTAGCCCCATTGAAGAACCATAGAAATGCCGGTTAGAAAAAGCATTACTTCTGTGTGTAGACCCAGCCAGGAATGGCCTAGCCTGGAATCCCCTGCACCATTCTGCAGCTTTCCAGCTCCCTCACACACTGGCAAAAGAAACTTTCTCCTAGCTGCTTTCCTTTGAAGCAGAAACACGTTTACATCCTAGCCCCATTGAAGAACCATAGAAATGCCGGATAGAAAAAGCATTACTTCTGTGTGTAGACCCAGCCAGGAATGGCCTAGCCTGGAATCCCCTGCACCATTCTGCAGCTTTCCAGCTCCCTCACACACTGGCAAAAGAAACTTTCTCCTAGCTGCTTTCCTTTGAAGCAGAAACACGTTTACATCCTAGCCCCATTGAAGAACCATAGAAATGCCGGTTAGAAAAAGCATTACTTCTGCGTGTAGACCCAGCCAGGAATGGCCTAGCCGGGAATCCCCTGCACCATTCTGCAGCTTTCCAGCTCCCTCACACACTGGCAAAAGAAACTTTCTCCTAGCTGCTTTCCTTTGAAGCAGAAACACGTTTACATCCTAGCCCCATTGAAGAACCATAGAAATGCCGGTTAGAAAAAGCATTACTTCTGCGTGTAGACCCAGCCAGGAATGGCCTAGCCTGGAATGCCCTGCACCATTCTGCAGCTTTCCAGCTCCCTCACACACTGGCAAAAGAACCTTTCTCCTAGCTGCTTTCCTTTGAAGCAGAAACACGTTTACATCCTAGCCCCATTGAAGAACCATAGAAATGCCGGTTAGAAAAAGCATTACTTCTGTGTGTAGACCCAGCCAGGAATGGCCTAGCCTGGAATCCCCTGCACCATTCTGCAGCTTTCCAGCTGCGTCACACACTGGCAAAAGAAACTTTCTCCTAGCTGCTTTCCTTTGAAGCAGAAACACGTTTACATCCTAGCCCCACTGAAGAACCATAGAAATGCCGGTTAGAAAAAGCATTACTTCTGTGTGTAGACCCAGCCAGGAATGGCCTAGCCTGGAATGCCCTGCACCATTCTGCAGCTTTCCAGCTCCCTCACACACTGGCAAAAGAAACTTTCTCCTAGCTGCTTTCCTTTGAAGCAGAAACACGTTTACATCCTAGCCCCATTGAAGAACCATAGAAATGCCGGTTAGAAAAAGCAGTACTTCTGCGTGTAGACCCAGCCAGGAATGGCCTAGCCTGGAATCCCCTGCACCATTCTGCAGCTTTCCAGCTGCCGTCACACACTGGCAAAAGAAACTTTCTCCTAGCTGCTTTCCTTTGAAGCAGAAACACGTTTACATCCTAGCCCCATTGAAGAACCATAGAAATGCCGGTTAGAAAAAGCATTACTTCTGTGTGTAGACCCAGCCAGGAATGGCCTAGCCTGGAATCCCCTGCACCATTCTGCAGCTTTCCAGCTCCCTCACACACTGGCAAAAGAAACTTTCTCCTAGCTGCTTTCCTTTGAAGCAGAAACACTTTACATCCTAGCCCCACTGAAGAACCATAGAAATGCCGGTTAGAAAAAGCATTACTTCTGTGTGTAGACCCAGCCAGGAATGGCCTAGCCTGGAATGCCCTGCACCATTCTGCAGCTTTCCAGCTCCCTCACACACTGGCAAAAGAAACTTTCTCCTAGCTGCTTTCCTTTGAAGCAGAAACACGTTTACATCCTAGCCCCACTGAAGAACCATAGAAATGCCGGTTAGAAAAAGCATTACTTCTGTGTGTAGACCCAGCCAGGAATGGCCTAGCCTGGAATGCCCTGCACCATTCTGCAGCTTTCCAGCTCCCTCACACACTGGCAAAAGAAACTTTCTCCTAGCTGCTTTCCTTTGAAGCAGAAACACGTTTACATCCTAGCCCCATTGAAGAACCATAGAAATGCCGGTTAGAAAAAGCATTACTTCTGTGTGTAGACCCAGCCAGGAATGGCCTAGCCTGGAATCCCCTGCACCATTCTGCAGCTTTCCAGCTGCGTCACACACTGGCAAAAGAAACTTTCTCCTAGCTGCTTTCCTTTGAAGCAGAAACACGTTTACATCCTAGCCCCATTGAAGAACCATAGAAATGCCGGTTAGAAAAAGCATTACTTCTGCTTGTAGACCCAGCCAGGAATGGCCTAGCCTGGAATCCCCTGCACCATTCTGCAGCTTTCCAGCTGCGTCACACACTGGCAAAAGAAACTTTCTCCTAGCTGCTTTCCTTTGAAGCAGAAACACGTTTACATCCTAGCCCCATTGAAGAACCATAGAAATGCCGGTTAGAAAAAGCATTACTTCTGCGTGTAGACCCAGCCAGGAATGGCCTAGCCTGGAATGCCCTGCACCATTCTGCAGCTTTCCAGCTCCCTCACACACTGGCAAAAGAAACTTTCTCCTAGCTGCTTTCCTTTGAAGCAGAAACACGTTTACATCCTAGCCCCACTGAAGAACCATAGAAATGCCGGTTAGAAAAATCATTACTTCTGTGTGTAGACCCAGCCAGGAATGGCCTAGCCTGGAATGCCCTGCACCATTCTGCAGCTTTCCAGCTCCCTCACACACTGGCAAAAGAAACTTTCTCCTAGCTGCTTTCCTTTGAAGCAGAAACACGTTTACATCCTAGCCCCATTGAAGAACCATAGAAATGCCGGATAGAAAAAGCATTACTTCTGTGTGTAGACCCAGCCAGGAATGGCCTAGCCTGGAATCCCCTGCACCATTCTGCAGCTTTCCAGCTCCTCACACACTGGCAAAAGAAACTTTCTCCTAGCTGCTTTCCTTTGAAGCAGAAACACGTTTACATCCTAGCCCATTGAAGAACCATAGAAATGCCGGTTAGAAAAAGCATTACTTCTGCGTGTAGACCCAGCCAGGAATGGCCTAGCCTGGAATCCCCTGCACCATTCTGCAGCTTTCCAGCTGCGTCACACACTGGCAAAAGAAACTTTCTCCTAGCTGCTTTCCTTTGAAGCAGAAACACGTTTACATCCTAGCCCCATTGAAGAACCATAGAAATGCCGGTTAGAAAAAGCACTCCTTCTGCGTGTAGACCCAGCCAGGAATGGCCTAGCCTGGAATCCCTGCACCATTCTGCAGCTTTCCAGCTCCCTCACACACTGGCAAAAGAAACTTTCTCCTAGCTGCTTTCCTTTGAAGCAGAAACACTTTACATCCTAGCCCCACTGAAGAACCATAGAAATGCCGGTTAGAAAAAGCATTACTTCTGTGTGTAGACCCAGCCAGGAAAGGCCTAGCCTGGAATGCCCTGCGCCATTCTGCAGCTTTCCAGCTCCCTCACACACTGGCAAAAGAATCTTTCTCCTAGCTGCTTTCCTTTGAAGCAGAAACACGTTTACATCCTAGCCCCATTGAAGAACCATAGAAATGCCGGTTAGAAAAAGCACTACTTCTGCTTGTAGACCCAGCCAGGAATGGCCTAGCCTGGAATCCCCTGCACCATTCTGCAGCTTTCCAGCTCCCTCACACACTGGCAAAAGAAACTTTCTCCTAGCTGCTTTCCTTTGAAGCAGAAACACGTTTACATCCTAGCCCCATTGAAGAACCATAGAAATGCCGGTTAGAAAAAGCATTACTTCTGCGTGTAGACCCAGCCAGGAATGGCCTAGCCTGGAATCCCTGAACCATTCTGCAGCTTTCCAGCTGCGTCACACACTGGCAAAAGAAACTTTCTCCTAGCTGCTTTCCTTTGAAGCAGAAACACGTTTACATCCTAGCCCCATTGAAGAACCATAGAAATGTCGGTTAGAAAAAGCATTACTTCTGCGTGTAGACCCAGCCAGGAATGGCCTAGCCTGGAATCCCCTGCACCATTCTGCAGCTTTCCAGCTCCCTCACACACTGGCAAAAGAAACTTTCTCCTAGCTGCTTTCCATTGAAGCAGAAACACGTTTACATCCTAGCCCCATTGAAGAACCATAGAAATGCCGGATAGAAAAAGCATTACTTCTGTGTGTAGACCCAGCCAGGAATGGCCTAGCCTGGAATCCCCTGCACCATTCTGCAGCTTTCCAGCTCCCTCACACACTGGCAAAAGAAACTTTCTCCTAGCTGCTTTCCTTTGAAGCAGAAACACGTTTACATCCTAGCCCCATTGAAGAACCATAGAAATGCCGGTTAGAAAAAGCATTACTTCTGTGTGTAGACCCAGCCAGGAATGGCCTAGCCTGGAATCCCCTGCACCATTCTGCAGCTTTCCAGCTCCCTCACACACTGGCAAAAGAAACTTTCTCCTAGCTGCTTTCCTTTGAAGCAGAAACACGTTTACATCCTAGCCCCATTGAAGAACCATAGAAATGCCGGTTAGAAAAAGCATTACTTCTGTGTGTAGACCCAGCCAGGAATGGCCTAGCCTAGAATCCCTGCACCATTCTGCAGCTTTCCAGCTCCCTCACACACAGGCAAAAGAAACTTTCTCCTAGCTGCTTTCCTTTGAAGCAGAAACACGTTTACATCCTAGCCCCATTGAAGAACCATAGAAATGCCGGTTAGAAAAAGCATTACTTCTGCGTGTAGACCCAGCCAGGAATGGCCTAGCCGGGAATGCCCTGCACCATTCTGCAGCTTTCCAACTCCCTCACACACTGGCAAAAGAAACTTTCTCCTAGCTGCTTTCCTTTGAAGCAGAAACACGTTTACATCCTAGCCCCATTGAAGAACCATAGAAATGCCGGTTAGAAAAAGCATTACTTCTGCGTGTAGACCCAGCCAGGAATGGCCTAGCCTGGAATGCCCTGCACCATTCTGCAGCTTTCCAGCTCCCTCACACACTGGCAAAAGAAACTTTCTCCTAGCTGCTTTCCTTTGAAGCAGAAACACGTTTACATCCTAGCCCCATTGAAGAACCATAGAAATGCCGGTTAGAAAAAGCATTACTTCTGTGTGTAGACCCAGCCAGGAATGGCCTAGCCTGGAATCCCCTGCACCATTCTGCAGCTTTCCAGCCGCGTCACACACTGGCAAAAGAAACTTTCTCCTAGCTGCTTTCCTTTGAAGCAGAAACACGTTTACATCCTAGCCCCATTGAAGAACCATAGAAATGCCGGTTAGAAAAAGCATTACTTCTGTGTGTAGACCCAGCCAGGAATGGCCTAGCCTGGAATGCCCAGCACCATTCTGCAGCTTTCCAGCTCCCTCACACACTGGCAAAAGAAACTTTCTCCTAGCTGCTTTCCTTTGAAGCAGAAACACGTTTACATCCTAGCCCCACTGAAGAACCATAGAAATGCCGGTTAGAAAAAGCATTACTTCTGTGTGTAGACCCAGCCAGGAATGGCCTAGCCTGGAATGCCCTGCACCATTCTGCAGCTTTCCAGCTCCCTCACACACTGGCAAAAGAAACTTTCTCCTAGCTGCTTTCCTTTGAAGCAGAAACACGTTTACATCCTAGCCCCATTGAAGAACCATAGAAATGCCGGATAGAAAAAGCATTACTTCTGTGTGTAGACCCAGCCAGGAATGGCCTAGCCTGGAATGCCCTGCACCATTCTGCAGCTTTCCAGCTCCCTCACACACTGGCAAAAGAAACTTTCTCCTAGCTGCTTTCCTTTGAAGCAGAAACACGTTTACATCCTAGCCCCATTGAAGAACCATAGAAATGCCGGTTAGAAAAAGCATTACTTCTGTGTGTAGACCCAGCCAGGAATGGCCTAGCCTGGAATCCCCTGCACCATTCTGCAGCTTTCCAGCTCCCTCACACACTGGCAAAAGAAACTTTCTCCTAGCTGCTTTCCTTTGAAGCAGAAACACGTTTACATCCTAGCCCCATTGAAGAACCATAGAAATGCCGGTTAGAAAAAGCATTACTTCTGTGTGTAGACCCAGCCAGGAATGGCCTAGCCTGGAATGCCCAGCACCATTCTGCAGCTTTCCAGCTGCGTCACACACTGGCAAAAGAAACTTTCTCCTAGCTGCTTTCCTTTGAAGCAGAAACACGTTTACATCCTAGCCCCATTGAAGAACCATAGAAATGCCGGTTAGAAAAAGCATTACTTCTGCGTGTAGACCCAGCCAGGAATGGCCTAGCCTGGAATGCCCTGCACCATTCTGCAGCTTTCCAGGTGCGTCACACACTGGCAAAAGAAACTTTCTCCTAGCTGCTTTCCTTTGAAGCAGAAACACGTTTACATCCTAGCCCCACTGAAGAACCATAGAAATGCCGGTTAGAAAAAGCATTACTTCTGTGTGTAGACCCAGCCAGGAATGGCCTAGCCTGGAATCCCCTGCACCATTCTGCAGCTTTCCAGCTCCCTCACACACTGGCAAAAGAAACTTTCTCCTAGCTGCTTTCCTTTGAAGCAGAAACACGTTTACATCCTAGCCCCATTGAAGAACCATAGAAATGCCGGTTAGAAAAAGCACTACTTCTGCTTATAGACCCAGCCAGGAATGGCCTAGCCTGGAATCCCCTGCACCATTCTGCAGCTTTCCAGCTCCCTCACACACTGGCAAAAGAAACTTTCTCCTAGCTGCTTTCCTTTGAAGCAGAAACACGTTTACATCCTAGCCCCATTGAAGAACCATAGAAATGCCGGTTAGAAAAAGCATTACTTCTGCGTGTAGACCCAGCCAGGAATGGCCTAGCCTGGAATCCCCTGCACCATTCTGCAGCTTTCCAGCTGCGTCACACACTGGCAAAAGAAACTTTCTCCTAGCTGCTTTCCTTTGAAGCAGAAACACGTTTACATCCTAGCCCCATTGAAGAACCATAGAAATGCCGGTTAGAAAAAGCACTACTTCTGCGTGTAGACCCAGCCAGGAATGGCCTAGCCTGGAATCCCCTGCACCATTCTGCAGCTTTCCAGCTCCCTCACACACTGGCAAAAGAAACTTTCTCCTAGCTGCTTTCCTTTGAAGCAGAAACACGTTTACATCCTAGCCCCACTGAAGAACCATAGAAATGCCGGTTAGAAAAAGCATTACTTCTGTGTGTAGACCCAGCCAGGAATGGCCTAGCCTGGAATCCCCTGCACCATTCTGCAGCTTTCCAGCTCCCTCACACACTGGCAAAAGAAACTTTCTCCTAGCTGCTTTCCTTTGAAGCAGAAACACGTTTACATCCTAGCCCCACTGAAGAACCATAGAAATGCCGGTTAGAAAAAGCATTACTTCTGCTTATAGACCCAGCCAGGAATGGCCTAGCCTGGAATCCCCTGCACCATTCTGCAGCTTTCCAGCTCCCTCACACACTGGCAAAAGAAACTTTCTCCTAGCTGCTTTCCTTTGAAGCAGAAACACGTTTACATCCTAGCCCCATTGAAGAACCATAGAAATGCCGGTTAGAAAAAGCATTACTTCTGTGTGTAGACCCAGCCAGGAATGGCCTAGCCTGGAATCCCCTGCACCATTCTGCAGCTTTCCAGCTGCGTCACACACTGGCAAAAGAAACTTTCTCCTAGCTGCTTTCCTTTGAAGCAGAAACACGTTTACATCCTAGCCCCATTGAAGAACCATAGAAATGCCGGTTAGAAAAAGCATTACTTCTGCGTGTAGACCCAGCCAGGAATGGCCTAGCCTGGAATCCCCTGCACCATTCTGCAGCTTTCCAGCTCCCTCACACACTGGCAAAAGAAACTTTCTCCTAGCTGCTTTCCTTTGAAGCAGAAACACGTTTACATCCTAGCCCCATTGAAGAACCATAGAAATGCCGGTTAGAAAAAGCATTACTTCTGTGTGTAGACCCAGCCAGGAATGGCCTAGCCTGGAATCCCCTGCACCATTCTGCAGCTTTCCAGCTCCCTCACACACTGGCAAAAGAAACTTTCTCCTAGCTGCTTTCCTTTGAAGCAGAAACACGTTTACATCCTAGCCCCACTGAAGAACCATAGAAATGCCGGTTAGAAAAAGCATTACTTCTGTGTGTAGACCCAGCCAGGAATGGCCTAGCCTGGAATCCCCTGCACCATTCTGCAGCTTTCCAGCTGCCGTCACACACTGGCAAAAGAAACTTTCTCCTAGCTGCTTTCCTTTGAAGCAGAAACACGTTTACATCCTAGCCCCACTGAAGAACCATAGAAATGCCGGATAGAAAAAGCATTACTTCTGTGTGTAGACCCAGCCAGGAATGGCCTAGCCTGGAATCCCCTGCACCATTCTGCAGCTTTCCAGCTCCCTCACACACTGGCAAAAGAAACTTTCTCCTAGCTGCTTTCCTTTGAAGCAGAAACACGTTTACATCCTAGCCCCATTGAAGAACCATAGAAATGCCGGTTAGAAAAAGCATTACTTCTGCGTGTAGACCCAGCCAGGAATGGCCTAGCCTGGAATGCCCTGCACCATTCTGCAGCTTTCCAGCTCCCTCACACACTGGCAAAAGAAACTTTCTCCTAGCTGCTTTCCTTTGAAGCAGAAACACGTTTACATCCTAGCCCCATTGAAGAACCATAGAAATGCCGGTTAGAAAAAGCATTACTTCTGTGTGTAGACCCAGCCAGGAATGGCCTAGCCTGGAATCCCCTGCACCATTCTGCAGCTTTCCAGCTGCGTCACACACTGGCAAAAGAAACTTTCTCCTAGCTGCTTTCCTTTGAAGCAGAAACACGTTTACATCCTAGCCCCATTGAAGAACCATAGAAATGCCGGATAGAAAAAGCACTACTTCTGCTTGTAGACCCAGCCAGGAATGGCCTAGCCTGGAATCCCCTGCACCATTCTGCAGCTTTCCAGCTGCGTCACACACTGGCAAAAGAAACTTTCTCCTAGCTGCTTTCCTTTGAAGCAGAAACACGTTTACATCCTAGCCCCATTGAAGAACCATAGAAATGCCGGTTAGAAAAAGCATTACTTCTGTGTGTAGACCCAGCCAGGAATGGCCTAGCCTGGAATCCCCTGCACCATTCTGCAGCTTTCCAGCTGCGTCACACACTGGCAAAAGAAACTTTCTCCTAGCTGCTTTCCTTTGAAGCAGAAACACGTTTACATCCTAGCCCCATTGAAGAACCATAGAAATGCCGGTTAGAAAAAGCACTACTTCTGCGTGTAGACCCAGCCAGGAATGGCCTAGCCTGGAATCCCCTGCACCATTCTGCAGCTTTCCAGCTCCCTCACACACTGGCAAAAGAAACTTTCTCCTAGCTGCTTTCCTTTGAAGCAGAAACACGTTTACATCCTAGCCCCATTGAAGAACCATAGAAATGCCGGTTAGAAAAAGCATTACTTCTGTGTGTAGACCCAGCCAGGAATGGCCTAGCCTGGAATCCCCTGCACCATTCTGCAGCTTTCCAGCTCCCTCACACACTGGCAAAAGAAACTTTCTCCTAGCTGCTTTCCTTTGAAGCAGAAACACGTTTACATCCTAGCCCCATTGAAGAACCATAGAAATGCCGGATAGAAAAAGCATTACTTCTGTGTGTAGACCCAGCCAGGAATGGCCTAGCCTGGAATCCCCTGCACCATTCTGCAGCTTTCCAGCTCCCTCACACACTGGCAAAAGAAACTTTCTCCTAGCTGCTTTCCTTTGAAGCAGAAACACGTTTACATCCTAGCCCCATTGAAGAACCATAGAAATGCCGGTTAGAAAAAGCATTACTTCTGCGTGTAGACCCAGCCAGGAATGGCCTAGCCTGGAATCCCCTGCACCATTCTGCAGCTTTCCAGCTGCGTCACACACTGGCAAAAGAAACTTTCTCCTAGCTGCTTTCCTTTGAAGCAGAAACACGTTTACATCCTAGCCCCATTGAAGAACCATAGAAATGCCGGTTAGAAAAAGCATTACTTCTGTGTGTAGACCCAGCCAGGAATGGCCTAGCCTGGAATCCCCTGCACCATTCTGCAGCTTTCCAGCTGCCGTCACACACTGGCAAAAGAAACTTTCTCCTAGCTGCTTTCCTTTGAAGCAGAAACACGTTTACATCCTAGCCCCATTGAAGAACCATAGAAATGCCGGTTAGAAAAAGCATTACTTCTGTGTGTAGACCCAGCCAGGAATGGCCTAGCCTGGAATCCCCTGCACCATTCTGCAGCTTTCCAGCTCCGTCACACACTGGCAAAAGAAACTTTCTCCTAGCTGCTTTCCATTGAAGCAGAAACACGTTTACATCCTAGCCCCATTGAAGAACCATAGAAATGCCGGATAGAAAAAGCATTACTTCTGTGTGTAGACCCAGCCAGGAATGGCCTAGCCTGGAATCCCCTGCACCATTCTGCAGCTTTCCAGCTCCCTCACACACTGGCAAAAGAAACTTTCTCCTAGCTGCTTTCCTTTGAAGCAGAAACACGTTTACATCCTAGCCCCACTGAAGAACCATAGAAATGCCGGTTAGAAAAAGCATTACTTCTGCGTGTAGACCCAGCCAGGAATGGCCTAGCCTGGAATGCCCTGCACCATTCTGCAGCTTTCCAGCTCCCTCACACACTGGCAAAAGAAACTTTCTCCTAGCTGCTTTCCTTTGAAGCAGAAACACGTTTACATCCTAGCCCCATTGAAGAACCATAGAAATGCCGGATAGAAAAAGCATTACTTCTGTGTGTAGACCCAGCCAGGAATGGCCTAGCCTGGAATCCCCTGCACCATTCTGCAGCTTTCCATCTGCGTCATACACTGGCAAAAGAAACTTTCTCCTAGCTGCTTTCCTTTGAAGCAGAAACACGTTTACATCCTAGCCCCATTGAAGAACCATAGAAATGCCGGTTAGAAAAAGCACTCCTTCTGCTTATAGACCCAGCCAGGAAAGGCCTAGCCTGGAATCCCCTGCACCATTCTGCAGCTTTCCAGCTGCGTCACACACTGGCAAAAGAAACTTTCTCCTAGCTGCTTTCCTTTGAAGCAGAAACACGTTTACATCCTAGCCCCATTGAAGCACCATAGAAATGCCGGTTAGAAAAAGCATTACTTCTGCGTGTAGACCCAGCCAGGAATGGCCTAGCCTGGAATGCCCTGCACCATTCTGCAGCTTTCCAGCTCCCTCACACACTGGCAAAAGAAACTTTCTCCTAGCTGCTTTCCTTTGAAGCAGAAACACGTTTAAATCCTAGCCCCATTGAAGAACCATAGAAATGCCGGATAGAAAAAGCATTACTTCTGTGTGTAGACCCAGCCAGGAATGGCCTAGCCTGGAATCCCCTGCACCATTCTGCAGCTTTCCAGCTGCGTCACACACTGGCAAAAGAAACTTTCTCCTAGCTGCTTTCCTTTGAAGCAGAAACGCTTTACATCCTAGCCCCATTGAAGAACCATAGAAATGCCGGTTAGAAAAAGCACTCCTTCTGCTTATAGACCCAGCCAGGAATGGCCTAGCCTGGAATCCCCTGCACCATTCTGCAGCATTCCAGCTGCGTCACACACTGGCAAAAGAAACTTTCTCCTAGCTGCTTTCCTTTGAAGCAGAAACACGTTTACATCCTAGCCCCATTGAAGAACCATAGAAATGCCGGTTAGAAAAAGCATTACTTCTGCGTGTAGACCCAGCCAGGAATGGCCTAGCCTGGAATCCCCTGCACCATTCTGCAGCTTTCCAGCTGCGTCACACACTGGCAAAAGAAACTTTCTCCTAGCTGCTTTCCTTTGAAGCAGAAACACGTTTACATCCTAGCCCCATTGAAGAACCATAGAAATGCCGGTTAGAAAAAGCACTCCTTCTGCGTGTAGACCCAGCCAGGAATGGCCTAGCCTGGAATCCCCTGCACCATTCTGCAGCTTTCCAGCTCCCTCACACACTGGCAAAAGAAACTTTCTCCTAGCTGCTTTCCTTTGAAGCAGAAACACGTTTACATCCTAGCCCCATTGAAGAACCATAGAAATGCCGGTTAGAAAAAGCATTACTTCTGTGTGTAGACCCAGCCAGGAATGGCCTAGCCTGGAATCCCCTGCACCATTCTGCAGCTTTCCAGCTCCCTCACACACTGGCAAAAGAAACTTTCCCCTAGCTGCTTTCCTTTCAAGCAGAAACACTTTACATCCTAGCCCCACTGAAGAACCATAGAAATGCCGGTTAGAAAAAGCATTACTTCTGTGTGTAGACCCAGCCAGGAAAGGCCTAGCCTGGAATCCCCTGCACCATTCTGCAGGTTTCCAGCTGCGTCACACACTGGCAAAAGAAACTTTCTCCTAGCTGCTTTCCTTTGAAGCAGAAACACGTTTACCTCCTAGCCCCATTGAAGAACCATAGAAATGCCGGTTAGAAAAAGCATTACTTCTGCGTGTAGACCCAGCCAGGAATGGCCTAGCCTGGAATCCCCTGCACCATTCTGCAGCTTTCCAGCTCCCTCACACACTGGCAAAAGAAACTTTCTCCTAGCTGCTTTCCTTTGAAGCAGAAACACGTTTACATCCTAGCCCCACTGAAGAACCATAGAAATGCCGGATAGAAAAAGCATTACTTCTGTGTGTAGACCCAGCCAGGAATGGCCTAGCCTGGAATCCCCTGCACCATTCTGCAGCTTTCCAGCTGCGTCACACACTGGTGTCATGGAGAGTAGCAAAAGCTTCTCTAGGCTTTTGCTATATTGTGTAGTTTCTAGTGCCTCACATTCAAGCCAGAAGCATCGAAAAACCAAAACAGTCTTTCAGTCCCATGGGAAGATTTCTCCCCAGGGTAAGTGAAAAGGTAAACACTGGCCATGTTTTCCTTTCCACTTGACCTCGCTTTTCAGACAACAGGATATTGTTTTGGTTAAGTAAGAACAACTATCTCAAGTTTGCCCAGCACCTGCAGGTGGGCTGGCCTGGGGAGTGGTCTTTACTTTGTTTAGGTAATGTTATCCAATTATATAGATTGCTTACTGTCTTTTACCAATATATGTGAACAACGTAAAAATGGTCCGAGTTGTGGGATAGTCCTGTTTTGGAACATTATAAAAATGGTGGACAGGCCAGGATCGGGGTTCGCTCGCGCGCTCTCTCGCCCTCTTGCTCTCTTGCTCTTGCCCTGGTCTGCGTCTTGCACTTCTGGGTTTTTCCAGCCTTTCTGGTTTTTTCCCTGGACTTAACAACAACAAACTGCTCACCGATCTAGTCTCGCCTCGGGCGGACGCCGAGTCGCAGAGACTAAAGCCTGCATGCCTGGACCCTTATCGGGAGAATGAGAGACTCCTTACCAAGCTATAGACTGTGAGTAGCTGACTGACGAACTATTAACTCAAACCAGAGACTCAAGGAACTCTCTTTAAACATCATAGACTCTATAATTTGCCATTTTCGGAAATGTTACTTTGATCTCAATCAAAAAGAATTCACAGTGGTGGTGTAGTTTCGGGAAGAGGGAGTCCGCATTCTTTGCAATAAATCACTGATAAAATAGTCAACGCCTCGCGTATTTTCCCCATAACTCTGCCGCGAAACTGCGTTCCACGACAGATTTTGGTGTCAGAAGTGGGATTGAGAAACTGAAGTAACAGCCGAGGTTAAAAAATGGCCCAGTTTGGAAGGAGTTCTCCTGATCTAAGAGATGCCAGATCGCCAGATATCACAGACACTCTGTATGCTAGGCTTGCATCGGCGTTTGAATCAGCAAATTTAAGAAAAGCTCTGACGGCAAGGGAGGATGAATCGATAGAGCAGATAAATATTAGGTCAGCTGATGTAATCACGTCTCTTTACGAAGCTTTTGGAGATACCGAGGGAGTTGACAAAGAAAGTTTTTTTGATCTGGGAGTTGGCGTGTTCAGATCGCAAGTTGATATAGAGTCTTGCAGGCGTGTTGCAGAGGCCTGGAGGCTGGAGGCACAGGCGCATGAACGGGAGATAGAGGCGTGCAAACGTGAGGCAGAGATGTATAAACAGGAGGTCAGAAAGCTGAGTGATGAGAATGCCCGGAGAGAATTGCGTTTAGAGCAAGCGCGTCAAGAAAACAAGGCGTTGCAGAGTGAGAGAGATGCTCTGTTAAAAGACGTTGTCAGGCGGAACTTAAGTATGGAGGAAAAGTTAGACAAGTTACTAAGCCGAAAGTCACAGTCCGGGAGCTCTTCCCGAACGCAATCAGCCGTTAGTTCCCGTGCGGGCACACCGCAGCCGCGATCGCATGTCGGGTCTCGGACAGAAACTCCGCAGCCCTCGACCCATCGTAGAGAGTCAACTGGTCACCTAGGCTTGCCAACTACTTTTACTCCAATATGTCCTGAGAAGTCACAGCAGCCTGTGGTTCGCCGGAAAGAGCCGGTAACTACCCCCTCTCAAACCCAAGGGTTGCAACCCTTGCACTCTCCGCCTAGAGTCTCTCGCGTCAGTACACCTTTACGCGAGCCCGATTTCTTTAAATTATGTCCGGTGAAGCACCATCCTCAGCCAGTGAATCCCCAACCAGTGGCAGAGCCATCCCTGTTGTCGCTAAAGCCGTGCGGCTCGACACCGCGTCCACCGTTTAACTCACCAATGCCGGTCCAGCCGGACGCCGCTTTGCCTCAGCCGCAGCCAGTTCAAGTCCCGGTGATTCCGCCGGCGAAGCCTCTGACGCTTCTGCCGATGCCGCTAACGCCCCAGCCGCTAGCAGCACCATTATTAACAGTAGCGGAGCCGATAGCCCAGACACAACCTATTTTGCCGCCGAACGCCATGTTATCTCCACAGCCGACAGCGGTAGAACCGAAAGCGGTCCCGCAGCAGCTGACTCAGGTCCTAGTGACTCAGCCGACGCCGTTAACGCCTTCACAGCCGACTCTGCTTCAGCAGCCGATTTTGCAGACAACCCCATTTCCGACGGTGCAGCAGCCAGCACAGGAGCTTCAGACGATCCCGCAGGTCTCGGCGCTTCAGCCGCCGCCACCAGCAGTAACGCAGCCGATAATCCAGCCGCAATCGTCTGCAGTCCCGCAGGCAGCAGCTATGGTGCCGTTTGTCCCGGCACAACCATCTTCTCAATCTCAGCCCGTTCCAGCGTTCCAGCAGGTCCCGATTCCGTCTCAGATTCAACCATCGGCAGCGCCGCCGCAGCCGCCATCTTCTCTACCATCTCCACAACAGCCGCCATCTTCTCAGCCGCCACGCCCTGAGCAGCCAGCGCTAAGCATGCCTGTGCAGCGCCACACCGCGTTGCAGCCTGCAGTTGCGTCTGCTGATAGCGACACGGAAGTGGAGGAGGTGCACCACAAAATGAAGTCCTACTCCGTGAACCCTCTCTTTGCATCTGAAACCTCGCAAGGACCGAAAGGAGGCAAAACAACAACTACGAAAACAAAACCGTACACAGAAACGCAGATGGATGATCTTAGGGAAACTTATTCCCGCATGCCTAAGGAATCCATAATAGCGTATGTGTGTCGCGTGGTACAAAGGGGCGCGGAAAGGATTATCTTATCTCGTGAAGAGGTGGGAAGAACTAACTGGGGACCCGAGGTATTTCTTGGGGATGGTCCTGAGGGAGACCTTGCGTTGAGTGCTAGGATCTTTCATTGGGCTAGTGCTTATGAGCCTTCGGATAGGGGTGATCCTACAGAATTTTGGATCAGATCCCCTGATGAGTTAAATGAAGCATTTGCTATGGTTGCCTGTATCCAAGCTGTGAATCATAAGGGATTATATGCACATGCAATGGATGCCCCAGTAGAGCCACCGAGGCTTAGACCCCTGATAAAGGGTATGCCTGGCTTCATAAAGGCTGAAGGCATTAGGATAAGGAGACAAATTGAGAATGCAATACAACAGAATGAAGGGCAAAGTTCACAAAGTGTAGTACATCATCCTACATGGAGGGAAGTGCTTACAGAACTAGCCACTCTAGGAAGAGAAATGGGTTATCAAGATCCTTTATCTGTGCCAGAATCTGTCTTTCAGAAGGAAAAGCAGTCTGGAGGCAGGAACAGCTCTGCATCACGACGAAAACACCAAACGGTGCGGCATGCCTGGACATCTGGTGACCCCAATGAGAGTCCAAGATCGAGCCCACGATCAAGTCCCAGGGGGAGCCCTGAGCTTAATCGTCGCTCTGGATCTGGAATAATGTGGGTACCGAGTTCTACAGGTAGGGGTGTAATCCCACTGCAGGAGCAGAAATATGCAGTGAAACCTCGTGATGTGTTTCAGAAGAAACAGGCAGAGCGTGATCCTGTGAAGAGTGAGCTCAGTACTATGAGTAAGTCCATGTCTGATATGAGTAAGTCCATGTCTGACATGAAAGGACTGCTAGAACAAGTACTGAAAGGCAATGGTAACGAAAAGGTGAAGCAGAACCGTAAGAGAGGCTCTGCAAACACGTCTCCTACCAAGTCAGGTTCTCCTGATCGGGAAGGAGATAAGAGCAGATCAAAAAACTAGGTGTGGCGGTGAATGATTCAGGCCACACTCATCGCTCTGTTTCTGAATGTCAATGGTCTGACAAACCTGAACCCTATATCATGATTCCTACTGGACCAACTAGAACTGCTGTCAAATACCTAATAGATACAGGTGCACAAATTACAGTGCTAAATGCACAACTAGCAAAGCATCTGAAAATATTGCCATCTCGGAGAAAGGTAAACATAACAGGTGTTACAGGACAACCTGAAACATGCTATTTAGCCAAGGCACAGCTGTGGCTACCTGGGGAGAAAAGAGGTACCCTGGTAGAGTTAGCATTGGCTTCGTGCAAACATAATATCCTTGGGTTTGATGTTCTAGCAGGCAGAAGATGGCACCTTCCTGACGGAACATTATGGAGCTTTGGTGCTTATGAGATGAGGAATAAGAGGCAAAGGTTAGTCCGTGCTCGTGTTCGCTTATTGCAAACAGCTCCTCCATTGCCAAAGTCACATATTACCTGTGTTGCACAGTATCCATTGCCAGCTGCAGCTAAGCAAGGTATCACTGAAGTGATAGCTGATCTTGAAAAGAGACAGATTATCACTAGAACTCATTCTCCTTACAATTCACCTGTTTGGCCAGTCCGAAAACAGAATGGCCGATGGAGATTGACGGTAGATTTCCGGAAGCTAAATAGTAACACTCCTCCTCTTACTGCAGCAGTTCCTAGTCTTTCATCCACAGTGACAGCAATCCAAGCGGCTTCTCATACCTGGATGGCGACTCTAGACGTGAAGGACATGTTCTTCATGGTGCCGTTGAGAGAAGAGGACAAACCGCAGTTTGCTTTTACCTGGCAAGGTATTCAGTACACATTCAACCGTCTTCCACAAGGGTACAAACACAGCGCAACCATTGCACACAATGCACTTGCAGCTTTGCTTGACACTGTTCAACTTCCTAAGGATGTTAAGATGTACCATTACATTGATGATATATTGGTGGGAGGGAATGACAAGGAGCAAGTTGGTGCAGTGGCTGAGAATATTCGAGAGCTGTTAACTAGCCAAGGTTTGACCATTCCAAAGGAAAAGTGTCAAGGTCCAAGTCAAGAGGTAAAATTCCTGGGATCATGGTGGATAGCAGGTGCAGTGTCTGTGCCAGATGACACTCTTCAGAGCATTGAAAAGGGCCAAATACCCCAAAATAGAAAAGAGTTACAACAGTTGTTGGGTACTCTGGGTTACTGGAGGAAACACATTCCAGGTTTCTCAGTAATTGCCCGTCCTCTGTATGATTTGCTTAAGAAGAACAAGCATTGGGATTGGACTCCAGAACATTCTGATAGCCTGAGGTTTCTCAAGGATGAACTAAAGGCATATCAGAAGTTGGGGCCATTACACCCAAAGGATGCCCTGAGGGCTGAATGGGGTTTCTCCGCAAATGCCTCATATTGTGGAATTTTCCAGAGAGGACCCAATGGTCCTAGTAGAGCTCTTATGTTTTCATCAACAGCATTTAAAGAGACCGAAATTCGGTACTCGGATTGGGAAAAAGGACTTCTTTCCCTAACTCGAGCTGTTAAGGAAGCAGAAAAGCTTCGTACTACACAAGATATTGTAGTGCAAGGTCCATTTCCTCTGCTAAAAGCAGTCCTTAAAGGAACTCCTCCACCGGAAGGAATTGCCCAAAAGGCTACTGTTAGAAAGTAGTATGCCTACTTAGAGGGAATTTCACAGCTGATGCCGCTGAAAGAGGGACCTACAAAGGTATCCAAACTACAGCAACCCATAAATCCTGATAAAGCTCTGCTTGGTCAGCCATATAAGCCTTCTCCTATTCAGGTAGCCCCTGAGATGACCGCAGACTCCGACAAATCGGGAGTGTGGTTTACAGATGCATCCTCTCGGAGGGTGGGGGCGAAGTGGCGCTACAAAGCCGCTGCCTTGGAGATTGCTACAGGCCAGACAATCACTGAAGAAGGTGATGGCAGTGCACAGGTAGGGGAGTTGCGTGCTCTCATGCTAGCAGCTGAGCATGGAGCAACAACTATTTACACTGATTCTTATTCCACGTTCAAAGGCGCCACTGAGTGGATTTGCCAGTGGGAAGCGAATCAGTGGAAGGTGTCAGGTGTGGAAGTCTGGAGAGTCGAAGACTGGAAAAGGCTATTAGAGATTGGCCGATCCAGACCCCTCAAGGTTGGTTGGGTAGAAGGGCATTCCAAAAAGCAAACACCAGCTACCACCTGGAATAATCAAGCTGATTTCCTGGCAAAGATCAACATAGTGGATGAGGACAAAGGAGAATGGTGGAGATTAGCTGAGTGGCTCCATATTAAAAGAGGTCATTCAGGAAAAGCAGACCTTTACTTCGAGTGTAGGTCTAGAGGGTGGCCAGTTTCTATGAGTACCTGTAAGGAACTCATTTCATCTTGTCCACAGTGCAGAATCAGGCTTAAACAAAATCATCCCAATCTAGCTCCAGCACAGCATATCAGAGAGGACAAAAGGTTATGGAGTACATGGCAAGTTGACTATGTGGGTCCTTTAAAGCCCTCACACGGGAAGAAATACATACTGGTGGGGGTGGAAGTGATTTCAGGATTAGTCATGGCTACAGCAACTAGTGCTGCTACAGGAGCTCAAACTATTGAGGTCTTGAAGCAGTGGTTTAGTGTCTTGCCAATGCCAGAGTACATCCAAAGTGATAATGGATCTCACTTTACAGCGTCTTCTGTACAAGACTGGGCTAAAGGTGAGGGAATTACATGGGTGTTCCATACTCCCTATTATCCTCAAGCTAATGGTATTGTAGAGAGAACAAACGCTCTGGTTAAGAAACATGCCATGGTATCCAAAGGTAACTGGGATAAACGCTTACCATACGCAGTTTTCATTGTGAACAACAGATGGGGTAATTATGGTAGTCCTAAAGTAAGGGCATTTTGTCCTGACAATCCAGTGGAGAATGTTAATCATCCACCAGATAAATCTCAGCACTCTCAACAGTCATTACACAAATTACAGGTGGGACAACCAGTAATGGTAAATTTACCTTCAATTGGAGTTGTGCCTATGACCCTGACTAAACCAAATGGGTTGTATGCTTGGGAAGCAACTGATGTAAGTGGGAAGACTCATCGTATCAGTGCACGATGGATTCTCCCAGACTTCTGAACTGCTTATGCATATACCAGGTTTTCTGCTTTGTAAATGTTCAATAAAGCTTTGTTTATTCAGGGGGGTGGGCATAAGTATTAAGTTAGTTTGAATTAGAATTATGCTTATGTATTAGTTAGGTTAATAGTTAAGTATAAGTTGTATCTCATTTTGATTTTTCTATTCTTCGCTTAATGTGAGCCAGGGGGTGGAGTATGTCATGGAGAGTAGCAAAAGCTTCTCTAGGCTTTTGCTATATTGTGTAGTTTCTAGTGCCTCACATTCAAGCCAGAAGCATCGAAAAACCAAAACAGTCTTTCAGTCCCATGGGAAGATTTCTCCCCAGGGTAAGTGAAAAGGTAAACACTGGCCATGTTTTCCTTTCCACTTGACCTCGCTTTTCAGACAACAGGATATTGTTTTGGTTAAGTAAGAACAACTATCTCAAGTTTGCCCAGCACCTGCAGGTGGGCTGGCCTGGGGAGTGGTCTTTACTTTGTTTAGGTAATGTTATCCAATTATATAGATTGCTTACTGTCTTTTACCAATATATGTGAACAACGTAAAAATGGTCCGAGTTGTGGGATAGTCCTGTTTTGGAACATTATAAAAATGGTGGACAGGCCAGGATCGGGGTTCGCTCGCGCGCTCTCTCGCCCTCTTGCTCTCTTGCTCTTGCCCTGGTCTGCGTCTTGCACTTCTGGGTTTTTCCAGCCTTTCTGGTTTTTTCCCTGGACTTAACAACAACAAACTGCTCACCGATCTAGTCTCGCCTCGGGCGGACGCCGAGTCGCAGAGACTAAAGCCTGCATGCCTGGACCCTTATCGGGAGAATGAGAGACTCCTTACCAAGCTATAGACTGTGAGTAGCTGACTGACGAACTATTAACTCAAACCAGAGACTCAAGGAACTCTCTTTAAACATCATAGACTCTATAATTTGCCATTTTCGGAAATGTTACTTTGATCTCAATCAAAAAGAATTCACAGTGGTGGTGTAGTTTCGGGAAGAGGGAGTCCGCATTCTTTGCAATAAATCACTGATAAAATAGTCAACGCCTCGCGTATTTTCCCCATAACTCTGCCGCGAAACTGCGTTCCACGACAACTGGCAAAAGAAACTTTCTCCTAGCTGCTTTCCTTTGAAGCAGAAACACGCTTACATCCTAGCCCCACTGAAGAACCATAGAAATGCCGGTTAGAAAAAGCAATACTTCTGCGTGTAGACCCAGCCAGGAATGGCCTAGCCGGGAATCCCCTACACCATTCTGCAGCTTTCCAGCTGCGTCACACACTGGCAAAAGAAACTTTCTCCTAGCTTCTTTCCTTTGAAGCAGAAACACTTTACATCCTAGGCCCATTGAAGAACCATAGAAATGCCGGTTAGAAAAAGCACTCCTTCTGCGTGTAGACCCAGCCAGGAATGGCCTAGCCTGGAATCCCCTGCACCATTCTGCAGCTTTCCAGCTCCCTCACACACTGGCAAAAGAAACTTTCGTCTAGCTGCTTTTCTTTAAAGCAGAAACACGTTTACATCCTAGCCCCATTGAAGAACCATAGAAATGCCGGTTAGAAAAAGCATTACTTCTGTGTGTAGACCCAGCCAGGAATGGCCTAGCCTGGAATCCCATGCACCATTCTGCAGCTTTCCAGCTCCCTCACACACTGGCAAAAGAAACTTTCTCCTAGCTGCTTTCCTTTGAAGCAGAAACACGTTTACATCCTAGCCCCATTGAAGAACCAAAGAAATGCCGGTTAGAAAAAGCACTCCTTCTGCTTATAGACCCAGCCAGGAATGGCCTAGCCTGGAATCCCCTGCACCATTCTGCAGCTTTCCAGCTGCGTCACACACTGGCAAAAGAAACTTTCTCCTAGCTGCTTTCCTTTGAAGCAGAAACACGTTTACATCCTAGCCCCATTGAAGAACCATAGAAATGCCGGTTAGAAAAAGCATTACTTCTGTGTGTAGACCCAGCCAGGAATGGCCTAGCCTGGAATCCCCTGCACCATTCTGCAGCTTTCCAGCTGCGTCACACACTGGCAAAAGAAACTTTCTCCTAGCTGCTTTCCTTTGAAGCAGAAACACGTTTACATCCTAGCCCCATTGAAGAACCATAGAAATGCCGGTTAGAAAAATCATTACTTCTGTGTGTAGACCCAGCCAGGAATGGCCTAGCCTGGAATCCCCTGCACCATTCTGCAGCTTTCCAGCTGCGTCACACACTGGCAAAGGAAACTTTCTCCTAGCTGCTTTCCTTTGAAGCAGAAACACGTTTACATCCTAGCCCCACTGAAGAACCATAGAAATGCCGGTTAGAAAAAGCATTACTTCTTTGTGTAGACCCAGCCAGGAAAGGCCTAGCCTGGAATCCCCCTGCACCATTCTGCAGCTTTCCAGCTCCCTCACACACTGGCAAAAGAAACTTTCTCCTAGCTGCTTTCCTTTGAAGCAGAAACACTTTACATCCTAGCCCCACTGAAGAACCATAGAAATGCCGGTTAGAAAAAGCATTACTTCTGCTTGTAGACCCAGCCAGGAATGGCCTAGCCTGGAATCCCCTGCACCATTCTGCAGCTTTCCAGCTGCGTCACAGACTGGCAAAAGAAACTTTCTCCTAGCTGCTTTCCTTTGAAGCAGAAACACGTTTACATCCTAGCCCCACTGAAGAACCATAGAAATGCCGGTTAGAAAAAGCATTACTTCTGTGTGTAGACCCAGCCAGGAATGGCCTAGCCTGGAATCCCCTGCACCATTCTGCAGCTTTCCAGCTCCCTCACACACTGGCAAAAGAAACTTTCTCCTAGCTGCTTTCCTTTGAAGCAGAAACACTTTTACATCCTAGCCCCACTGAAGAACCATAGAAATGCCGGTTAGAAAAAGCATTACTTCTGTGTGTAGACCCAGCCAGGAATGGCCTAGCCTGGAATCCCCTGCACCATTCTGCAGCTTTCCAGCTCCGTCACACACTGGCAAAAGAAACTTTCTCCTAGCTGCTTTCCTTTGAAGCAGAAACACGTTTACATCCTAGCCCCACTGAAGAAACATAGAAATCCCGGTTAGAAAAAGCATTACTTCTGTGTGTAGACCCAGCCAGGAATGGCCTAGCCTGGAATCCCCTGCACCATTCTGCAGCTTTCCAGCTCCCTCACACACTGGCAAAAGAAACTTTCTCCTAGCTGCTTTCCTTTGAAGCAGAAACACGTTTACATCCTAGCCCCACTGAAGAACCATAGAAATCCTGGTTAGAAAAAGCATTACTTCTGCTTATAGACCCAGTCAGGAATGGCCTAGCCTGGAATCCCATGCACCATTCTGCAGCTTTCCAGCTCCCTCACACACTGGCAAAAGAAACTTTCTCCTAGCTGCTTTCCTTTGAAGCAGAAACACGTTTACATCCTAGCCCCATTTTAGAACCATAGAAATGCCGGTTAGAAAAAGCATTACTTCTGCGTGTAGACCCAGCCAGGAATGGCCTAGCCTGGAATGCCCTGCACCATTCTGCAGCTTTCCAGCTCCCTCACACACTGGCAAAAGAAACTTTCTCCTAGCTGCTTTCCATTGAAGCAGAAACACGTTTACATCCTAGCCCCATTGAAGAACCATAGAAATGCCGGTTAGAAAAAGCATTACTTCTGCGTGTAGACCCAGCCAGGAATGGCCTAGCCTGGAATCCCCTGCACCATTCTGCAGCTTTCCAGCTCCCTCACACACTGGCAAAAGAAACTTTCTCCTAGCTGCTTTCCTTTGAAGCAGAAACACTTTACATCCTAGGCCCATTGAAGAACCATAGAAATGCCGGTTAGAAAAAGCACTCCTTCTGCGTGTAGACCCAGCCAGGAATGGCCTAGCCTGGAATCGCCTGCACCATTCTGCAGCTTTCCAGCTGCGTCACACACTGGCAAAAGAAACTTTCTCCTAGCTGCTTTCCTTTGAAGCAGAAACACTTTACATCCTAGCCCCACTGAAGAACCATAGAAATGCCGGTTAGAAAAAGCATTACTTCTGTGTGTAGACCCAGCCAGGAAAGGCCTAGCCTGGAATGCCCTGCGCCATTCTGCAGCTTTCCAGCTCCCGCACACACTGGCAAAAGAATCTTTCTCCTAGCTGCTTTCCTTTGAAGCAGAAACACGTTTACATCCTAGCCCCATTGAAGAACCATAGAAATGCCGGTTAGAAAAAGCACTCCTTCTGCTTATAGACCCAGCCAGGAATGGCCTAGCCTGGAATCCCCTGCACCATTCTGCAGCTTTCCAGCTGCGTCACACACTGGCAAAAGAAACTTTCTCCTAGCTGCTTTCCTTTGAAGCAGAAACACGTTTACATCCTAGCCCCATTGAAGAACCATAGAAATGCCGGTTAGAAAAAGCATTACTTCTGTGTGTAGACCCAGCCAGGAATGGCCTAGCCTGGAATCCCCTGCACCATTCTGCAGCTTTCCAGCTGCGTCACACACTGGCAAAAGAAACTTTCTCCTAGCTGCTTTCCTTTGAAGCAGAAACACGTTTACATCCTAGCCCCATTGAAGAACCATAGAAATGTCGGTTAGAAAAAGCATTACTTCTGCGTGTAGACCCAGCCAGGAATGGCCTAGCCTGGAATGCCCTGCACCATTCTGCAGCTTTCCAGCTCCCTCACACACTGGCAAAAGAAACTTTCTCCTAGCTGCTTTCCATTGAAGCAGAAACACGTTTACATCCCAGCCCCATTGAAGAACCATAGAAATGCCGGATAGAAAAAGCATTACTTCTGTGTGTAGACCCAGCCAGGAATGGCCTAGCCTGGAATCCCCTGCACCATTCTGCAGCTTTCCAGCTCCCTCACACACTGGCAAAAGAAACTTTCTCCTAGCTGCTTTCCTTTGAAGCAGAAACACGTTTACATCCTAGCCCCACTGAAGAACCATAGAAATGCCGGTTAGAAAAAGCATTACTTCTGTGTGTAGACCCAGCCAGGAATGGCCTAGCCTGGAATCCCCTGCACCATTCTGCAGCTTTCCAGCTCCCTCACACACTGGCAAAAGAAACTTTCTCCTAGCTGCTTTCCATTGAAGCAGAAACACGTTTACATCCTAGCCCCATTGAAGAACCATAGAAATGCCGGATAGAAAAAGCATTACTTCTGCGTGTAGACCCAGCCAGGAATGGCCTAGCCGGGAATCCCCTGCACCATTCTGCAGCTTTCCAGCTCCCTCACACACTGGCAAAAGAAACTTTCTCCTAGCTGCTTTCCTTTGAAGCAGAAACACGATTACATCCTAGCCCCATTGAAGAACCATAGAAATGCCGGTTAGAAAAAGCATTACTTCTGCGTGTAGATCCAGCCAGGAATGGCCTAGCCGGGAATCCCCTGCACCATTCTGCAGCTTTCCAGCTGCGTCACACACTGGCAAAAGAAACTTTCTCCTAGCTGCTTTCCTTTGAAGCAGAAACACGTTTACATCCTAGCCCCATTGAAGAACCATAGAAATGCCGGTTAGAAAAAGCATTACTTCTGCGTGTAGACCCAGCCAGGAATGGCCTAGCCTGGAATGCCCTGCACCATTCTGCAGCTTTCCAGCTCCCTCACACACTGGCAAAAGAAACTTTCTCCTAGCTGCTTTCCTTTGAAGCAGAAACACGTTTACATCCTAGCCCCATTGAAGAACCATAGAAATGCCGGATAGAAAAAGCATTACTTCTGTGTGTAGACCCAGCCAGGAATGGCCTAGCCTGGAATCCCCTGCACCATTCTGCAGCTTTCCAGCTGCGTCATACACTGGCAAAAGAAACTTTCTCCTAGCTGCTTTCCTTTGAAGCAGAAACACGTTTACATCCTAGCCCCATTGAAGAACCATAGAAATGCCGGTTAGAAAAAGCACTCCTTCTGCTTATAGACCCAGCCAGGAATGGCCTAGCCTGGAATCCCCTGCACCATTCTGCAGCTTTCCAGCTGCGTCACACACTGGCAAAAGAAACTTTCTCCTAGCTGCTTTCCTTTGAAGCAGAAACACGTTTACATCCTAGCCCCATTGAAGAACCATAGAAATGCCGGTTAGAAAAAGCATTACTTCTGTGTGTAGACCCAGCCAGGAATGGCCTAGCCTGGAATCCCCTGCACCATTCTGCAGCTTTCCAGCTCCCTCACACACTGGCAAAAGAAACTTTCTCCTAGCTGCTTTCCTTTGAAGCAGAAACACGTTTACATCCTAGCCCCATTGAAGCACCATAGAAATGCCGGTTAGAAAAAGCATTACTTCTGCGTGTAGACCCAGCCAGGAATGGCCTAGCCTGGAATGCCCTGCACCATTCTGCAGTTTTCCAGCTCCCTCACACACTGGCAAAAGAAACTTTCTCCTAGCTGCTTTCCTTTGAAGCAGAAACACGTTTACATCCTAGCCCCATTGAAGAACCATAGAAATGCCGGTTAGAAAAAGCATTACTTCTGTGTGTAGACCCAGCCAGGAATGGCCTAGCCTGGAATCCCCTGCACCATTCTGCAGCTTTCCAGCTGCGTCACACACTGGCAAAAGAAACTTTCTCCTAGCTGCTTTCCTTTGAAGCAGAAACACGTTTACATCCTAGCCCCATTGAAGCACCATAGAAATGCCGGTTAGAAAAGCATTACTTCTGCGTGTAGGACCCAGCCAGGAATGGCCTAGCCTGGAATGCCCTGCACCATTCTGCAGTTTTCCAGCTCCTCCACACACTGGCAAAAGAAACTTTCTCCTAGCTGCTTTCCTTTGAAGCAGAAACACGTTTACATCCTAGCCCCATTGAAGAACCATAGAAATGCCGGATAGAAAAAGCATTACTTCTGTGTGTAGACCCTGCCAGGAATGGCCTAGCCTGGAATCCCCTGCACCATTCTGCAGCTTTCCAGCTGCGTCACACACTGGCAAAAGGAAACTTTCTCCTAGCTGCTTCCTTTGAAGTCAGTAAACGCTTTACATCTGGAGCCCCATGAAGAACCATAGAAAGGCCGGTTAGAAAAAGCACCTTCTTCTGCTTATAGACCCAGCCGAGCAAAGGCCTAGCCTGGGAATCCCCTGCACCATTCTGCAGCTTGCCAGCTGCGTCACACACTGGCAAAAGAAACTTTCTCCTAGCTGCTTTCCTTTGAAGCAGAAACACGTTTACATCCTAGCCCCATTGGAGAACCATAGAAATGCCGGTTAGAAAAAGCATTACTTCTGCGTGTAGACCCAGCCAGGAATGGCCTAGCCTGGAATCCCCTGCACCATTCTGCAGCTTTCCAGCTGCGTCACACACTGGCAAAAGAAACTTTCTCCTAGCTGCTTTCCTTTGAAGCAGAAACAGTTTACCTCCTAGCCCATTGAAGAACCATAGAAATGCCGGTTAGAAAAGCACTCCTTCTGCTTGTAGACCCAGCCAGGAATGCCTAGGCCTTGAATCCCTGCACCATTCTGCAGCTTTCCAGCTCGCCTCACACACAGCAAAAGAACTTTCTCCTAGCTGCTTTCCTTTGAAGCAGAAACAGTTTTACATCCTAGCCCCATTGAAGAACCATAGAAATGCCGGTTAGAAAAAGCATTACTTCTGCTTGTAGACCCAGCCAGGAATGGCCTAGCCTGGAATCCCCTGCACCATTCTGCAGCTTTCCAGCTCCCTCACACACTGGCAAAAGAAACTTTCTCCTAGCTGCTTTCCTTTGAAGCAGAAACACGTTTACATCCTAGCCCCATTGAAGAACCATAGAAATGCCGGTTAGAAAAAGCATTACTTCTGCTTGTAGACCCAGCCAGGAATGGCCTAGCCTGGAATCCCCTGCACCATTCTGCAGCTTTCCAGCTCCCTCACACACTGGCAAAAGAAACTTTCTCCTAGCTGCTTTCCTTTGAAGCAGAAACACGTTTACATCCTAGCCCCATTGAAGAACCATAGAAATGCCGGTTAGAAAAAGCATTACTTCTGCGTGTAGACCCAGCCAGGAATGGCCTAGCCTGGAATCCCCTGCACCATTCTGCAGCTTTCCAGCTCCGTCACACACTGGCAAAAGAAACTTTCTCCTAGCTGCTTTCCTTTGAAGCAGAAACACGTTTACATCCTAGCCCCATTGAAGAACCATAGAAATGCCGGTTAGAAAAAGCACTACTTCTGCTTGTAGACCCAGCCAGGAATGGCCTAGCCTGGAATCCCCTGCACCATTCTGCAGCTTTCCAGCTCCCTCACACACTGGCAAAAGAAACTTTCTCCTAGCTGCTTTCCTTTGAAGCAGAAACACGTTTACATCCTAGCCCCATTGAAGAACCATAGAAATGCCGGTTAGAAAAAGCACTCCTTCTGCTTGTAGACCCAGCCAGGAATGGCCTAGCCTGGAATCCCCTGCACCATTCTGCAGCTTTCCAGCTGCCGTCACACACTGGCAAAAGAAACTTTCTCCTAGCTGCTTTCCTTTGAAGCAGAAACACGTTTACATCCTAGCCCCATTGAAGAACCATAGAAATGCCGGTTAGAAAAAGCACTCCTTCTGCTTATAGACCCAGCCAGGAATGGCCTAGCCTGGAATCCCCTGCACCATTCTGCAGCTTTCCAGCTCCGTCACACACTGGCAAAAGAAACTTTCTCCTAGCTGCTTTCCTTTGAAGCAGAAACACGTTTACATCCTAGCCCCATTGAAGAACCATAGAAATGCCGGTTAGAAAAAGCATTACTTCTGCTTGTAGACCCAGCCAGGAATGGCCTAGCCTGGAATCCCCTGCACCATTCTGCAGCTTTCCAGCTCCCTCACACACTGGCAAAAGAAACTTTCTCCTAGCTGCTTTCCTTTGAAGCAGAAACACGTTTACATCCTAGCCCCATTGAAGAACCATAGAAATGCCGGTTAGAAAAAGCACTCCTTCTGCTTATAGACCCAGCCAGGAATGGCCTAGCCTGGAATCCCCTGCACCATTCTGCAGCTTTCCAGCTGCGTCACACACTGGCAAAAGAAACTTTCTCCTAGCTGCTTTCCTTTGAAGCAGAAACACGTTTACATCCTAGCCCCATTGAAGAACCATAGAAATGCCGGTTAGAAAAAGCACTCCTTCTGCGTGTAGACCCAGCCAGGAATGGCCTAGCCTGGAATCCCCTGCACCATTCTGCAGCTTTCCAGCTCCCTCACACACTGGCAAAAGAAACTTTCTCCTAGCTGCTTTCCTTTGAAGCAGAAACACGTTTACATCCTAGCCCCATTGAAGAACCATAGAAATGCCGGTTAGAAAAAGCATTACTTCTGTGTGTAGACCCAGCCAGGAATGGCCTAGCCTGGAATCCCCTGCACCATTCTGCAGCTTTCCAGCTCCCTCACACACTGGCAAAAGAAACTTTCTCCTAGCTGCTTTCCTTTGAAGCAGAAACACGTTTACATCCTAGCCCCATTGAAGAACCATAGAAATGCCGGTTAGAAAAAGCACTCCTTCTGCTTATAGACCCAGCCAGGAATGGCCTAGCCTGGAATCCCCTGCACCATTCTGCAGCTTTCCAGCTCCCTCACACACTGGCAAAAGAAACTTTCTCCTAGCTGCTTTCCTTTGAAGCAGAAACACGTTTACATCCTAGCCCCATTGAAGAACCATAGAAATGCCGGTTAGAAAAAGCATTACTTCTGCTGTGTAGACCCAGCCAGGAATGGCCTAGCCTGGAATCCCCTGCACCATTCTGCAGCTTTCCAGCTCCCTCACACACTGGCAAAAGAAACTTTCTCCTAGCTGCTTTCCTTTGAAGCAGAAACACGTTTACATCCTAGCCCCATTGAAGAACCATAGAAATGCCGGTTAGAAAAAGCACTCCTTCTGCTTATAGACCCAGCCAGGAATGGCCTAGCCTGGAATCCCCTGCACCATTCTGCAGCTTTCCAGCTCCCTCACACACTGGCAAAAGAAACTTTCTCCTAGCTGCTTTCCTTTGAAGCAGAAACACGTTTACATCCTAGCCCCATTGAAGAACCATAGAAATGCCGGTTAGAAAAAGCATTCCTTCTGCTTGTAGACCCAGCCAGGAATGGCCTAGCCTGGAATCCCCTGCACCATTCTGCAGCTTTCCAGCTCCCTCACACACTGGCAAAAGAAACTTTCTCCTAGCTGCTTTCCTTTGAAGCAGAAACACGTTTACATCCTAGCCCCATTGAAGAACCATAGAAATGCCGGTTAGAAAAAGCATTCCTTCTGCTTGTAGACCCAGCCAGGAATGGCCTAGCCTGGAATCCCCTGCACCATTCTGCAGCTTTCCAGCTCCCTCACACACTGGCAAAAGAAACTTTCTCCTAGCTGCTTTCCTTTGAAGCAGAAACACGTTTACATCCTAGCCCCATTGAAGAACCATAGAAATGCCGGTTAGAAAAAGCACTCCTTCTGCTTATAGACCCAGTCAGGAATGGCCTAGCCTGGAATCCCCTGCACCATTCTGCAGCTTTCCAGCTCCCTCACACACTGGCAAAAGAAACTTTCTCCTAGCTGCTTTCCTTTGAAGCAGAAACACGTTTACATCCTAGCCCCATTGAAGAACCATAGAAATGCCGGTTAGAAAAAGCACTCCTTCTGCTTGTAGACCCAGCCAGGAATGGCCTAGCCTGGAATCCCCTGCACCATTCTGCAGCTTTCCAGCTCCCTCACACACTGGCAAAAGAAACTTTCTCCTAGCTGCTTTCCTTTGAAGCAGAAACACGTTTACATCCTAGCCCCATTGAAGAACCATAGAAATGCCGGTTAGAAAAAGCATTCCTTCTGCTTGTAGACCCAGCCAGGAATGGCCTAGCCTGGAATCCCCTGCACCATTCTGCAGCTTTCCAGCTCCCTCACACACTGGCAAAAGAAACTTTCTCCTAGCTGCTTTCCTTTGAAGCAGAAACACGTTTACATCCTAGCCCCATTGAAGAACCATAGAAATGCCGGTTAGAAAAAGCACTCCTTCTGCTTGTAGACCCAGCCAGGAATGGCCTAGCCTGGAATCCCCTGCACCATTCTGCAGCTTTCCAGCTCCGTCACACACTGGCAAAAGAAACTTTCTCCTAGCTGCTTTCCTTTGAAGCAGAAACACGTTTACATCCTAGCCCCATTGAAGAACCATAGAAATGCCGGTTAGAAAAAGCACTCCTTCTGCTTATAGACCCAGCCAGGAATGGCCTAGCCTGGAATCCCCTGCACCATTCTGCAGCTTTCCAGCTCCCTCACACACTGGCAAAAGAAACTTTCTCCTAGCTGCTTTCCTTTGAAGCAGAAACACGTTTACATCCTAGCCCCATTGAAGAACCATAGAAATGCCGGTTAGAAAAAGCACTACTTCTGCTTATAGACCCAGCCAGGAATGGCCTAGCCTGGAATCCCCTGCACCATTCTGCAGCTTTCCAGCTGCGTCACACACTGGCAAAAGAAACTTTCTCCTAGCTGCTTTCCTTTGAAGCAGAAACACGTTTACATCCTAGCCCCATTGAAGAACCATAGAAATGCCGGTTAGAAAAAGCACTCCTTCTGCTTGTAGACCCAGCCAGGAATGGCCTAGCCTGGAATCCCCTGCACCATTCTGCAGCTTTCCAGCTCCCTCACACACTGGCAAAAGAAACTTTCTCCTAGCTGCTTTCCTTTGAAGCAGAAACACGTTTACATCCTAGCCCCATTGAAGAACCATAGAAATGCCGGTTAGAAAAAGCACTCCTTCTGCTTGTAGACCCAGCCAGGAATGGCCTAGCCTGGAATCCCCTGCACCATTCTGCAGCTTTCCAGCTCCCTCACACACTGGCAAAAGAAACTTTCTCCTAGCTGCTTTCCTTTGAAGCAGAAACACGTTTACATCCTAGCCCCATTGAAGAACCATAGAAATGCCGGTTAGAAAAAGCATTACTTCTGCTTATAGACCCAGCCAGGAATGGCCTAGCCTGGAATCCCCTGCACCATTCTGCAGCTTTCCAGCTCCCTCACACACTGGCAAAAGAAACTTTCTCCTAGCTGCTTTCCTTTGAAGCAGAAACACGTTTACATCCTAGCCCCATTGAAGAACCATAGAAATGCCGGTTAGAAAAAGCACTCCTTCTGCTTATAGACCCAGCCAGGAATGGCCTAGCCTGGAATCCCCTGCACCATTCTGCAGCTTTCCAGCTCCCTCACACACTGGCAAAAGAAACTTTCTCCTAGCTGCTTTCCTTTGAAGCAGAAACACGTTTACATCCTAGCCCCATTGAAGAACCATAGAAATGCCGGTTAGAAAAAGCATTCCTTCTGCTTATAGACCCAGCCAGGAATGGCCTAGCCTGGAATCCCCTGCACCATTCTGCAGCTTTCCAGCTCCCTCACACACTGGCAAAAGAAACTTTCTCCTAGCTGCTTTCCTTTGAAGCAGAAACACGTTTACATCCTAGCCCCATTGAAGAACCATAGAAATGCCGGTTAGAAAAAGCACTCCTTCTGCTTATAGACCCAGCCAGGAATGGCCTAGCCTGGAATCCCCTGCACCATTCTGCAGCTTTCCAGCTCCGTCACACACTGGCAAAAGAAACTTTCTCCTAGCTGCTTTCCTTTGAAGCAGAAACACGTTTACATCCTAGCCCCATTGAAGAACCATAGAAATGCCGGTTAGAAAAAGCACTCCTTCTGCTTATAGACCCAGCCAGGAATGGCCTAGCCTGGAATCCCCTGCACCATTCTGCAGCTTTCCAGCTCCCTCACACACTGGCAAAAGAAACTTTCTCCTAGCTGCTTTCCTTTGAAGCAGAAACACGTTTACATCCTAGCCCCATTGAAGAACCATAGAAATGCCGGTTAGAAAAAGCACTCCTTCTGCTTATAGACCCAGCCAGGAATGGCCTAGCCTGGAATCCCCTGCACCATTCTGCAGCTTTCCAGCTGCGTCACACACTGGCAAAAGAAACTTTCTCCTAGCTGCTTTCCTTTGAAGCAGAAACACGTTTACATCCTAGCCCCATTGAAGAACCATAGAAATGCCGGTTAGAAAAAGCACTCCTTCTGCTTATAGACCCAGCCAGGAATGGCCTAGCCTGGAATCCCCTGCACCATTCTGCAGCTTTCCAGCTCCCTCACACACTGGCAAAAGAAACTTTCTCCTAGCTGCTTTCCTTTGAAGCAGAAACACGTTTACATCCTAGCCCCATTGAAGAACCATAGAAATGCCGGTTAGAAAAAGCACTCCTTCTGCTTATAGACCCAGCCAGGAATGGCCTAGCCTGGAATCCCCTGCACCATTCTGCAGCTTTCCAGCTCCCTCACACACTGGCAAAAGAAACTTTCTCCTAGCTGCTTTCCTTTGAAGCAGAAACACGTTTACATCCTAGCCCCATTGAAGAACCATAGAAATGCCGGTTAGAAAAAGCACTCCTTCTGCGTGTAGACCCAGCCAGGAATGGCCTAGCCTGGAATCCCCTGCACCATTCTGCAGCTTTCCAGCTCCCTCACACACTGGCAAAAGAAACTTTCTCCTAGCTGCTTTCCTTTGAAGCAGAAACACGTTTACATCCTAGCCCCATTGAAGAACCATAGAAATGCCGGTTAGAAAAAGCATTACTTCTGCTTGTAGACCCAGCCAGGAATGGCCTAGCCTGGAATCCCCTGCACCATTCTGCAGCTTTCCAGCTCCCTCACACACTGGCAAAAGAAACTTTCTCCTAGCTGCTTTCCTTTGAAGCAGAAACACGTTTACATCCTAGCCCCATTGAAGAACCATAGAAATGCCGGTTAGAAAAAGCACTCCTTCTGCTTATAGACCCAGTCAGGAATGGCCTAGCCTGGAATCCCCTGCACCATTCTGCAGCTTTCCAGCTCCCTCACACACTGGCAAAAGAAACTTTCTCCTAGCTGCTTTCCTTTGAAGCAGAAACACGTTTACATCCTAGCCCCATTGAAGAACCATAGAAATGCCGGTTAGAAAAAGCACTCCTTCTGCTTATAGACCCAGCCAGGAATGGCCTAGCCTGGAATCCCCTGCACCATTCTGCAGCTTTCCAGCTGCGTCACACACTGGCAAAAGAAACTTTCTCCTAGCTGCTTTCCTTTGAAGCAGAAACACGTTTACATCCTAGCCCCATTGAAGAACCATAGAAATGCCGGTTAGAAAAAGCACTCCTTCTGCTTATAGACCCAGCCAGGAATGGCCTAGCCTGGAATCCCCTGCACCATTCTGCAGCTTTCCAGCTCCGTCACACACTGGCAAAAGAAACTTTCTCCTAGCTGCTTTCCTTTGAAGCAGAAACACGTTTACATCCTAGCCCCATTGAAGAACCATAGAAATGCCGGTTAGAAAAAGCACTCCTTCTGCTTATAGACCCAGCCAGGAATGGCCTAGCCTGGAATCCCCTGCACCATTCTGCAGCTTTCCAGCTCCCTCACACACTGGCAAAAGAAACTTTCTCCTAGCTGCTTTCCTTTGAAGCAGAAACACGTTTACATCCTAGCCCCATTGAAGAACCATAGAAATGCCGGTTAGAAAAAGCACTCCTTCTGCTTATAGACCCAGCCAGGAATGGCCTAGCCTGGAATCCCCTGCACCATTCTGCAGCTTTCCAGCTCCCTCACACACTGGCAAAAGAAACTTTCTCCTAGCTGCTTTCCTTTGAAGCAGAAACACGTTTACATCCTAGCCCCATTGAAGAACCATAGAAATGCCGGTTAGAAAAAGCACTCCTTCTGCTTATAGACCCAGCCAGGAATGGCCTAGCCTGGAATCCCCTGCACCATTCTGCAGCTTTCCAGCTCCCTCACACACTGGCAAAAGAAACTTTCTCCTAGCTGCTTTCCTTTGAAGCAGAAACACGTTTACATCCTAGCCCCATTGAAGAACCATAGAAATGCCGGTTAGAAAAAGCACTCCTTCTGCTTATAGACCCAGCCAGGAATGGCCTAGCCTGGAATCCCCTGCACCATTCTGCAGCTTTCCAGCTCCCTCACACACTGGCAAAAGAAACTTTCTCCTAGCTGCTTTCCTTTGAAGCAGAAACACGTTTACATCCTAGCCCCATTGAAGAACCATAGAAATGCCGGTTAGAAAAAGCACTCCTTCTGCTTGTAGACCCAGTCAGGAATGGCCTAGCCTGGAATCCCCTGCACCATTCTGCAGCTTTCCAGCTCCCTCACACACTGGCAAAAGAAACTTTCTCCTAGCTGCTTTCCTTTGAAGCAGAAACACGTTTACATCCTAGCCCCATTGAAGAACCATAGAAATGCCGGTTAGAAAAAGCACTCCTTCTGCTTATAGACCCAGCCAGGAATGGCCTAGCCTGGAATCCCCTGCACCATTCTGCAGCTTTCCAGCTCCCTCACACACTGGCAAAAGAAACTTTCTCCTAGCTGCTTTCCTTTGAAGCAGAAACACGTTTACATCCTAGCCCCATTGAAGAACCATAGAAATGCCGGTTAGAAAAAGCACTCCTTCTGCTTATAGACCCAGCCAGGAATGGCCTAGCCTGGAATCCCCTGCACCATTCTGCAGCTTTCCAGCTCCCTCACACACTGGCAAAAGAAACTTTCTCCTAGCTGCTTTCCTTTGAAGCAGAAACACGTTTACATCCTAGCCCCATTGAAGAACCATAGAAATGCCGGTTAGAAAAAGCACTCCTTCTGCTTATAGACCCAGCCAGGAATGGCCTAGCCTGGAATCCCCTGCACCATTCTGCAGCTTTCCAGCTCCCTCACACACTGGCAAAAGAAACTTTCTCCTAGCTGCTTTCCTTTGAAGCAGAAACACGTTTACATCCTAGCCCCATTGAAGAACCATAGAAATGCCGGTTAGAAAAAGCATTCCTTCTGCTTATAGACCCAGCCAGGAATGGCCTAGCCTGGAATCCCCTGCACCATTCTGCAGCTTTCCAGCTCCCTCACACACTGGCAAAAGAAACTTTCTCCTAGCTGCTTTCCTTTGAAGCAGAAACACGTTTACATCCTAGCCCCATTGAAGAACCATAGAAATGCCGGTTAGAAAAAGCACTCCTTCTGCTTATAGACCCAGCCAGGAATGGCCTAGCCTGGAATCCCCTGCACCATTCTGCAGCTTTCCAGCTCCCTCACACACTGGCAAAAGAAACTTTCTCCTAGCTGCTTTCCTTTGAAGCAGAAACACGTTTACATCCTAGCCCCATTGAAGAACCATAGAAATGCCGGTTAGAAAAAGCACTCCTTCTGCTTATAGACCCAGCCAGGAATGGCCTAGCCTGGAATCCCCTGCACCATTCTGCAGCTTTCCAGCTGCCGTCACACACTGGCAAAAGAAACTTTCTCCTAGCTGCTTTCCTTTGAAGCAGAAACACGTTTACATCCTAGCCCCATTGAAGAACCATAGAAATGCCGGTTAGAAAAAGCACTCCTTCTGCTTATAGACCCAGCCAGGAATGGCCTAGCCTGGAATCCCCTGCACCATTCTGCAGCTTTCCAGCTGCCTCACACACTGGCAAAAGAAACTTTCTCCTAGCTGCTTTCCTTTGAAGCAGAAACACGTTTACATCCTAGCCCCATTGAAGAACCATAGAAATGCCGGTTAGAAAAAGCACTCCTTCTGCTTATAGACCCAGCCAGGAATGGCCTAGCCTGGAATCCCCTGCACCATTCTGCAGCTTTCCAGCTCCCTCACACACTGGCAAAAGAAACTTTCTCCTAGCTGCTTTCCTTTGAAGCAGAAACACGTTTACATCCTAGCCCCATTGAAGAACCATAGAAATGCCGGTTAGAAAAAGCACTCCTTCTGCTTATAGACCCAGCCAGGAATGGCCTAGCCTGGAATCCCCTGCACCATTCTGCAGCTTTCCAGCTCCCTCACACACTGGCAAAAGAAACTTTCTCCTAGCTGCTTTCCTTTGAAGCAGAAACACGTTTACATCCTAGCCCCATTGAAGAACCATAGAAATGCCGGTTAGAAAAAGCATTCCTTCTGCTTATAGACCCAGCCAGGAATGGCCTAGCCTGGAATCCCCTGCACCATTCTGCAGCTTTCCAGCTCCCTCACACACTGGCAAAAGAAACTTTCTCCTAGCTGCTTTCCTTTGAAGCAGAAACACGTTTACATCCTAGCCCCATTGAAGAACCATAGAAATGCCGGTTAGAAAAAGCACTCCTTCTGCTTATAGACCCAGACAGGAATGGCCTAGCCTGGAATCCCCTGCACCATTCTGCAGCTTTCCAGCTCCCTCACACACTGGCAAAAGAAACTTTCTCCTAGCTGCTTTCCTTTGAAGCAGAAACACGTTTACATCCTAGCCCCATTGAAGAACCATAGAAATGCCGGTTAGAAAAAGCACTCCTTCTGCTTATAGACCCAGCCAGGAATGGCCTAGCCTGGAATCCCCTGCACCATTCTGCAGCTTTCCAGCTCCCTCACACACTGGCAAAAGAAACTTTCTCCTAGCTGCTTTCCTTTGAAGCAGAAACACGTTTACATCCTAGCCCCATTGAAGAACCATAGAAATGCCGGTTAGAAAAAGCACTCCTTCTGCTTATAGACCCAGTCAGGAATGGCCTAGCCTGGAATCCCCTGCACCATTCTGCAGCTTTCCAGCTCCCTCACACACTGGCAAAAGAAACTTTCTCCTAGCTGCTTTCCTTTGAAGCAGAAACACGTTTACATCCTAGCCCCATTGAAGAACCATAGAAATGCCGGTTAGAAAAAGCATTACTTCTGCTTGTAGACCCAGCCAGGAATGGCCTAGCCTGGAATCCCCTGCACCATTCTGCAGCTTTCCAGCTCCCTCACACACTGGCAAAAGAAACTTTCTCCTAGCTGCTTTCCTTTGAAGCAGAAACACGTTTACATCCTAGCCCCATTGAAGAACCATAGAAATGCCGGTTAGAAAAAGCACTCCTTCTGCGTGTAGACCCAGCCAGGAATGGCCTAGCCTGGAATCCCCTGCACCATTCTGCAGCTTTCCAGCTCCCTCACACACTGGCAAAAGAAACTTTCTCCTAGCTGCTTTCCTTTGAAGCAGAAACACGTTTACATCCTAGCCCCATTGAAGAACCATAGAAATGCCGGTTAGAAAAAGCACTCCTTCTGCTTATAGACCCAGCCAGGAATGGCCTAGCCTGGAATCCCCTGCACCATTCTGCAGCTTTCCAGCTCCCTCACACACTGGCAAAAGAAACTTTCTCCTAGCTGCTTTCCTTTGAAGCAGAAACACGTTTACATCCTAGCCCCATTGAAGAACCATAGAAATGCCGGTTAGAAAAAGCACTCCTTCTGCTTATAGACCCAGCCAGGAATGGCCTAGCCTGGAATCCCCTGCACCATTCTGCAGCTTTCCAGCTCCCTCACACACTGGCAAAAGAAACTTTCTCCTAGCTGCTTTCCTTTGAAGCAGAAACACGTTTACATCCTAGCCCCATTGAAGAACCATAGAAATGCCGGTTAGAAAAAGCATTACTTCTGCTTGTAGACCCAGCCAGGAATGGCCTAGCCTGGAATCCCCTGCACCATTCTGCAGCTTTCCAGCTCCCTCACACACTGGCAAAAGAAACTTTCTCCTAGCTGCTTTCCTTTGAAGCAGAAACACGTTTACATCCTAGCCCCATTGAAGAACCATAGAAATGCCGGTTAGAAAAAGCACTCCTTCTGCTTGTAGACCCAGCCAGGAATGGCCTAGCCTGGAATCCCCTGCACCATTCTGCAGCTTTCCAGCTCCCTCACACACTGGCAAAAGAAACTTTCTCCTAGCTGCTTTCCTTTGAAGCAGAAACACGTTTACATCCTAGCCCCATTGAAGAACCATAGAAATGCCGGTTAGAAAAAGCACTCCTTCTGCGTGTAGACCCAGCCAGGAATGGCCTAGCCTGGAATCCCCTGCACCATTCTGCAGCTTTCCAGCTCCCTCACACACTGGCAAAAGAAACTTTCTCCTAGCTGCTTTCCTTTGAAGCAGAAACACGTTTACATCCTAGCCCCATTGAAGAACCATAGAAATGCCGGTTAGAAAAAGCACTCCTTCTGCTTATAGACCCAGCCAGGAATGGCCTAGCCTGGAATCCCCTGCACCATTCTGCAGCTTTCCAGCTCCCTCACACACTGGCAAAAGAAACTTTCTCCTAGCTGCTTTCCTTTGAAGCAGAAACACGTTTACATCCTAGCCCCATTGAAGAACCATAGAAATGCCGGTTAGAAAAAGCACTCCTTCTGCTTATAGACCCAGCCAGGAATGGCCTAGCCTGGAATCCCCTGCACCATTCTGCAGCTTTCCAGCTCCCTCACACACTGGCAAAAGAAACTTTCTCCTAGCTGCTTTCCTTTGAAGCAGAAACACGTTTACATCCTAGCCCCATTGAAGAACCATAGAAATGCCGGTTAGAAAAAGCACTCCTTCTGCTTATAGACCCAGCCAGGAATGGCCTAGCCTGGAATCCCCTGCACCATTCTGCAGCTTTCCAGCTCCCTCACACACTGGCAAAAGAAACTTTCTCCTAGCTGCTTTCCTTTGAAGCAGAAACACGTTTACATCCTAGCCCCATTGAAGAACCATAGAAATGCCGGTTAGAAAAAGCACTCCTTCTGCTTATAGACCCAGCCAGGAATGGCCTAGCCTGGAATCCCCTGCACCATTCTGCAGCTTTCCAGCTCCCTCACACACTGGCAAAAGAAACTTTCTCCTAGCTGCTTTCCTTTGAAGCAGAAACACGTTTACATCCTAGCCCCATTGAAGAACCATAGAAATGCCGGTTAGAAAAAGCACTCCTTCTGCTTATAGACCCAGCCAGGAATGGCCTAGCCTGGAATCCCCTGCACCATTCTGCAGCTTTCCAGCTCCCTCACACACTGGCAAAAGAAACTTTCTCCTAGCTGCTTTCCTTTGAAGCAGAAACACGTTTACATCCTAGCCCCATTGAAGAACCATAGAAATGCCGGTTAGAAAAAGCACTCCTTCTGCTTATAGACCCAGCCAGGAATGGCCTAGCCTGGAATCCCCTGCACCATTCTGCAGCTTTCCAGCTCCCTCACACACTGGCAAAAGAAACTTTCTCCTAGCTGCTTTCCTTTGAAGCAGAAACACGTTTACATCCTAGCCCCATTGAAGAACCATAGAAATGCCGGTTAGAAAAAGCACTCCTTCTGCTTATAGACCCAGCCAGGAATGGCCTAGCCTGGAATCCCCTGCACCATTCTGCAGCTTTCCAGCTCCCTCACACACTGGCAAAAGAAACTTTCTCCTAGCTGCTTTCCTTTGAAGCAGAAACACGTTTACATCCTAGCCCCATTGAAGAACCATAGAAATGCCGGTTAGAAAAAGCACTCCTTCTGCTTATAGACCCAGCCAGGAATGGCCTAGCCTGGAATCCCCTGCACCATTCTGCAGCTTTCCAGCTCCCATCACACACTGGCAAAAGAAACTTTCTCCTAGCTGCTTTCCTTTGAAGCAGAAACACGTTTACATCCTAGCCCCATTGAAGAACCATAGAAATGCCGGTTAGAAAAAGCACTCCTTCTGCTTATAGACCCAGCCAGGAATGGCCTAGCCTGGAATCCCCTGCACCATTCTGCAGCTTTCCAGCTCCCTCACACACTGGCAAAAGAAACTTTCTCCTAGCTGCTTTCCTTTGAAGCAGAAACACGTTTACATCCTAGCCCCATTGAAGAACCATAGAAATGCCGGTTAGAAAAAGCATTCCTTCTGCTTATAGACCCAGCCAGGAATGGCCTAGCCTGGAATCCCCTGCACCATTCTGCAGCTTTCCAGCTCCCTCACACACTGGCAAAAGAAACTTTCTCCTAGCTGCTTTCCTTTGAAGCAGAAACACGTTTACATCCTAGCCCCATTGAAGAACCATAGAAATGCCGGTTAGAAAAAGCACTCCTTCTGCTTATAGACCCAGCCAGGAATGGCCTAGCCTGGAATCCCCTGCACCATTCTGCAGCTTTCCAGCTCCCTCACACACTGGCAAAAGAAACTTTCTCCTAGCTGCTTTCCTTTGAAGCAGAAACACGTTTACATCCTAGCCCCATTGAAGAACCATAGAAATGCCGGTTAGAAAAAGCACTCCTTCTGCTTATAGACCCAGTCAGGAATGGCCTAGCCTGGAATCCCCTGCACCATTCTGCAGCTTTCCAGCTCCCTCACACACTGGCAAAAGAAACTTTCTCCTAGCTGCTTTCCTTTGAAGCAGAAACACGTTTACATCCTAGCCCCATTGAAGAACCATAGAAATGCCGGTTAGAAAAAGCACTCCTTCTGCTTATAGACCCAGCCAGGAATGGCCTAGCCTGGAATCCCCTGCACCATTCTGCAGCTTTCCAGCTCCCTCACACACTGGCAAAAGAAACTTTCTCCTAGCTGCTTTCCTTTGAAGCAGAAACACGTTTACATCCTAGCCCCATTGAAGAACCATAGAAATGCCGGTTAGAAAAAGCACTCCTTCTGCTTATAGACCCAGCCAGGAATGGCCTAGCCTGGAATCCCCTGCACCATTCTGCAGCTTTCCAGCTCCCTCACACACTGGCAAAAGAAACTTTCTCCTAGCTGCTTTCCTTTGAAGCAGAAACACGTTTACATCCTAGCCCCATTGAAGAACCATAGAAATGCCGGTTAGAAAAAGCATTACTTCTGCTTGTAGACCCAGCCAGGAATGGCCTAGCCTGGAATCCCCTGCACCATTCTGCAGCTTTCCAGCTCCCTCACACACTGGCAAAAGAAACTTTCTCCTAGCTGCTTTCCTTTGAAGCAGAAACACGTTTACATCCTAGCCCCATTGAAGAACCATAGAAATGCCGGTTAGAAAAAGCATTCCTTCTGCTTATAGACCCAGCCAGGAATGGCCTAGCCTGGAATCCCCTGCACCATTCTGCAGCTTTCCAGCTCCCTCACACACTGGCAAAAGAAACTTTCTCCTAGCTGCTTTCCTTTGAAGCAGAATCACGTTTACATCCTAGCCCCATTGAAGAACCATAGAAATGCCGGTTAGAAAAAGCACTCCTTCTGCTTATAGACCCAGTCAGGAATGGCCTAGCCTGGAATCCCCTGCACCATTCTGCAGCTTTCCAGCTCCCTCACACACTGGCAAAAGAAACTTTCTCCTAGCTGCTTTCCTTTGAAGCAGAAACACGTTTACATCCTAGCCCCATTGAAGAACCATAGAAATGCCGGTTAGAAAAAGCACTCCTTCTGCTTATAGACCCAGCCAGGAATGGCCTAGCCTGGAATCCCCTGCACCATTCTGCAGCTTTCCAGCTCCCTCACACACTGGCAAAAGAAACTTTCTCCTAGCTGCTTTCCTTTGAAGCAGAAACACGTTTACATCCTAGCCCCATTGAAGAACCATAGAAATGCCGTTTAGAAAAAGCATTCCTTCTGCTTATAGACCCAGCCAGGAATGGCCTAGCCTGGAATCCCCTGCACCATTCTGCAGCTTTCCAGCTCCCTCACACACTGGCAAAAGAAACTTTCTCCTAGCTGCTTTCCTTTGAAGCAGAAACACGTTTACATCCTAGCCCCATTGAAGAACCATAGAAATGCCGGTTTAGAAAAAGCACTCCTTCTGCTTATAGACCCAGCCAGGAATGGCCTAGCCTGGAATCCCCTGCACCATTCTGCAGCTTTCCAGCTCCCTCACACACTGGCAAAAGAAACTTTCTCCTAGCTGCTTTCCATTGAAGCAGAAACACGTTTACATCCTAGCCCCATTGAAGAAACATAGAAATGCCGGTTAGAAAAAGCACTCCTTCTGCTTATAGACCCAGCCAGGAATGGCCTAGCCTGGAATCCCCTGCACCATTCTGCAGCTTTCCAGCTCCCTCACACACTGGCAAAAGAAACTTTCTCCTAGCTGCTTTCCTTTGAAGCAGAAACACGTTTACATCCTAGCCCCATTGAAGAACCATAGAAATGCCGGTTAGAAAAAGCACTCCTTCTGCTTATAGACCCAGCCAGGAATGGCCTAGCCTGGAATCCCCTGCACCATTCTGCAGCTTTCCAGCTCCCTCACACACTGGCAAAAGAAACTTTCTCCTAGCTGCTTTCCTTTGAAGCAGAAACACGTTTACATCCTAGCCCCATTGAAGAACCATAGAAATGCCGGTTAGAAAAAGCACTCCTTCTGCTTATAGACCCAGCCAGGAATGGCCTAGCCTGGAATCCCCTGCACCATTCTGCAGCTTTCCAGCTCCCTCACACACTGGCAAAAGAAACTTTCTCCTAGCTGCTTTCCTTTGAAGCAGAAACACGTTTACATCCTAGCCCCATTGAAGAACCATAGAAATGCCGGTTAGAAAAAGCACTCCTTCTGCTTATAGACCCAGCCAGGAATGGCCTAGCCTGGAATCCCCTGCACCATTCTGCAGCTTTCCAGCTCCCTCACACACTGGCAAAAGAAACTTTCTCCTAGCTGCTTTCCTTTGAAGCAGAAACACGTTTACATCCTAGCCCCATTGAAGAACCATAGAAATGCCGTTTAGAAAAAGCACTCCTTCTGCTTATAGACCCAGCCAGGAATGGCCTAGCCTGGAATCCCCTGCACCATTCTGCCGCTTTCCAGCTCCCTCACACACTGGCAAAAGAAACTTTCTCCTAGCTGCTTTCCTTTGAAGCAGAAACACGTTTACATCCTAGCCCCATTGAAGAACCATAGAAATGCCGGTTAGAAAAAGCACTCCTTCTGCTTATAGACCCAGCCAGGAATGGCCTAGCCTGGAATCCCCTGCACCATTCTGCAGCTTTCCAGCTCCCTCACACACTGGCAAAAGAAACTTTCTCCTAGCTGCTTTCCTTTGAAGCAGAAACACGTTTACATCCTAGCCCCATTGAAGAACCATAGAAATGCCGGTTAGAAAAAGCACTCCTTCTGCTTATAGACCCAGCCAGGAATGGCCTAGCCTGGCATCCCCTGCACCATTCTGCAGCTTTCCAGCTCCCTCACACACTGGCAAAAGAAACTTTCTCCTAGCTGCTTTCCTTTGAAGCAGAAACACGTTTACATCCTAGCCCCATTGAAGAACCATAGAAATGCCGGTTAGAAAAAGCACTCCTTCTGCTTATAGACCCAGCCAGGAATGGCCTAGCCTGGAATCCCCTGCACCATTCTGCAGCTTTCCAGCTGCCGTCACACACTGGCAAAAGAAACTTTCTCCTAGCTGCTTTCCTTTGAAGCAGAAACACGTTTACATCCTAGCCCCATTGAAGAACCATAGAAATGCCGGTTAGAAAAAGCACTCCTTCTGCTTATAGACCCAGCCAGGAATGGCCTAGCCTGGAATCCCCTGCACCATTCTGCAGCTTTCCAGCTCCCTCACACACTGGCAAAAGAAACTTTCTCCTAGCTGCTTTCCTTTGAAGCAGAAACACGTTTACATCCTAGCCCCATTGAAGAACCATAGAAATGCCGGTTAGAAAAAGCACTCCTTCTGCTTATAGACCCAGCCAGGAATGGCCTAGCCTGGAATCCCCTGCACCATTCTGCAGCTTTCCAGCTCCCTCACACACTGGCAAAAGAAACTTTCTCCTAGCTGCTTTCCTTTGAAGCAGAAACACGTTTACATCCTAGCCCCATTGAAGAACCATAGAAATGCCGGTTAGAAAAAGCACTCCTTCTGCTTATAGACCCAGCCAGGAATGGCCTAGCCTGGAATCCCCTGCACCATTCTGCAGCTTTCCAGCTCCCTCACACACTGGCAAAAGAAACTTTCTCCTAGCTGCTTTCCTTTGAAGCAGAAACACGTTTACATCCTAGCCCCATTGAAGAACCATAGAAATGCCGGTTAGAAAAAGCACTCCTTCTGCTTATAGACCCAGCCAGGAATGGCCTAGCCTGGAATCCCCTGCACCATTCTGCAGCTTTCCAGCTCCCGTCACACACTGGCAAAAGAAACTTTCTCCTAGCTGCTTTCCTTTGAAGCAGAAACACGTTTACATCCTAGCCCCATTGAAGAACCATAGAAATGCCGGTTAGAAAAAGCACTCCTTCTGCTTATAGACCCAGCCAGGAATGGCCTAGCCTGGAATCCCCTGCACCATTCTGCAGCTTTCCAGCTCCCTCACACACTGGCAAAAGAAACTTTCTCCTAGCTGCTTTCCTTTGAAGCAGAAACACGTTTACATCCTAGCCCCATTGAAGAACCATAGAAATGCCGGTTAGAAAAAGCACTCCTTCTGCTTATAGACCCAGCCAGGAATGGCCTAGCCTGGAATCCCCTGCACCATTCTGCAGCTTTCCAGCTCCCTCACACACTGGCAAAAGAAACTTTCTCCTAGCTGCTTTCCTTTGAAGCAGAAACACGTTTACATCCTAGCCCCATTGAAGAACCATAGAAATGCCGGTTAGAAAAAGCACTCCTTCTGCTTAAAGACCCAGCCAGGAATGGCCTAGCCTGGAATCCCCTGCACCATTCTGCAGCTTTCCAGCTCCCTCACACACTGGCAAAAGAAACTTTCTCCTAGCTGCTTTCCTTTGAAGCAGAAACACGTTTACATCCTAGCCCCATTGAAGAACCATAGAAATGCCGGTTAGAAAAAGCAATCCTTCTGCTTGTAGACCCAGCCAGGAATGGCCTAGCCTGGAATCCCCTGCACCATTCTGCAGCTTTCCAGCTCCCTCACACACTGGCAAAAGAAACTTTCTCCTAGCTGCTTTCCTTTGAAGCAGAAACACGTTTACATCCTAGCCCCATTGAAGAACCATAGAAATGCCGGTTAGAAAAAGCACTCCTTCTGCTTATAGACCCAGCCAGGAATGGCCTAGCCTGGAATCCCCTGCACCATTCTGCAGCTTTCCAGCTCCTCACACACTGGCAAAAGAAACTTTCTCCTAGCTGCTTTCCTTTGAAGCAGAAACACGTTTACATCCTAGCCCCATTGAAGAACCATAGAAATGCCGTTTAGAAAAAGCACTCCTTCTGCTTATAGACCCAGCCAGGAATGGCCTAGCCTGGAATCCCTGCACCATTCTGCAGCTTTCCAGCTCCCTCACACACTGGCAAAAGAAACTTTCTCCTAGCTGCTTTCCTTTGAAGCAGAAACACGTTTACATCCTAGCCCCATTGAAGAACCATAGAAATGCCGTTTAGAAAAAGCACTCCTTCTGCTTATAGACCCAGCCAGGAATGGCCTAGCCTGGAATCCCCTGCACCATTCTGCAGCTTTCCAGCTCCCTCACACACTGGCAAAGGAAACTTTCTCCTAGCTGCTTTCCTTTGAAGCAGAAACACGTTTACATCCTAGCCCCATTGAAGAACCATAGAAATGCCGTTTAGAAAAAGCACTCCTTCTGCTTATAGACCCAGCCAGGAATGGCCTAGCCTGGAATCCCCTGCACCATTCTGCAGCTTTCCAGCTCCCTCACACACTGGCAAAAGAAACTTTCTCCTAGCTGCTTTCCTTTGAAGCAGAAACACGTTTACATCCTAGCCCCATTGAAGAACCATAGAAATGCCGTTTAGAAAAAGCACTCCTTCTGCTTATAGACCCAGCCAGGAATGGCCTAGCCTGGAATCCCCTGCACCATTCTGCAGCTTTCCAGCTCCCTCACACACTGGCAAAAGAAACTTTCTCCTAGCTGCTTTCCTTTGAAGCAGAAACACGTTTACATCCTAGCCCCATTGAAGAACCATAGAAATGCCGTTTAGAAAAAGCACTCCTTCTGCTTATAGACCCAGCCAGGAATGGCCTAGCCTGGAATCCCCTGCACCATTCTGCAGCTTTCCAGCTCCCTCACACACTGGCAAAAGAAACTTTCTCCTAGCTGCTTTCCTTTGAAGCAGAAACACGTTTACATCCTAGCCCCATTGAAGAACCATAGAAATGCCGGTTAGAAAAAGCACTCCTTCTGCTTATAGACCCAGCCAGGAATGGCCTAGCCTGGAATCCCCTGCACCATTCTGCAGCTTTCCAGCTCCCTCACACACTGGCAAAAGAAACTTTCTCCTAGCTGCTTTCCTTTGAAGCAGAAACACGTTTACATCCTAGCCCCATTGAAGAACCATAGAAATGCCGGTTAGAAAAAGCACTCCTTCTGCTTGTAGACCCAGCCAGGAATGGCCTAGCCTGGAATCCCCTGCACCATTCTGCAGCTTTCCAGCTCCCTCACACACTGGCAAAAGAAACTTTCTCCTAGCTGCTTTCCTTTGAAGCAGAAACACGTTTACATCCTAGCCCCATTGAAGAACCATAGAAATGCCGTTTAGAAAAAGCACTCCTTCTGCTTATAGACCCAGCCAGGAATGGCCTAGCCTGGAATCCCCTGCACCATTCTGCAGCTTTCCAGCTCCCTCACACACTGGCAAAAGAAACTTTCTCCTAGCTGCTTTCCTTTGAAGCAGAAACACGTTTACATCCTAGCCCCATTGAAGAACCATAGAAATGCCATTTAGAAAAAGCACTCCTTCTGCTTACAGACCCAGCCAGGAATGGCCTAGCCTGGAATCCCCTGCACCATTCTACAGCTTTCCAGCTCCCTCACACACTGGCAAAAGAAACTTTCTCCTAGCTGCTTTCCTTTGAAGCAGAAACACGTTTACATCCTAGCCCCATTGAAGAACCATAGAAATGCCGGTTAGAAAAAGCACTCCTTCTGCTTATAGACCCAGCCAGGAATGGCCTAGCCTGGAATCCCCTGCACCATTCTGCAGCTTTCCAGCTCCCTCACACACTGGCAAAAGAAACTTTCTCCTAGCTGCTTTCCTTTGAAGCAGAAACACGTTTACATCCTAGCCCCATTGAAGAACCATAGAAATGCCGGTTAGAAAAAGCACTCCTTCTGCTTATAGACCCAGCCAGGAATGGCCTAGCCTGGAATCCCCTGCACCATTCTGCAGCTTTCCAGCTCCCTCACACACTGGCAAAAGAAACTTTCTCCTAGCTGCTTTCCTTTGAAGCAGAAACACGTTTACATCCTAGCCCCATTGAAGAACCATAGAAATGCCGGTTAGAAAAAGCACTCCTTCTGCTTATAGACCCAGCCAGGAATGGCCTAGCCTGGAATCCCCTGCACCATTCTGCAGCTTTCCAGCTCCCTCACACACTGGCAAAAGAAACTTTCTCCTAGCTGCTTTCCTTTGAAGCAGAAACACGTTTACATCCTAGCCCCATTGAAGAACCATAGAAATGCCGGTTAGAAAAAGCACTCCTTCTGCTTATAGACCCAGCCAGGAATGGCCTAGCCTGGAATCCCCTGCACCATTCTGCAGCTTTCCAGCTCCCTCACACACTGGCAAAAGAAACTTTCTCCTAGCTGCTTTCCTTTGAAGCAGAAACACGTTTACATCCTAGCCCCATTGAAGAACCATAGAAATGCCGGTTAGAAAAAGCACTCCTTCTGCTTATAGACCCAGCCAGGAATGGCCTAGCCTGGAATCCCCTGCACCATTCTGCAGCTTTCCAGCTCCCTCACACACTGGCAAAAGAAACTTTCTCCTAGCTGCTTTCCTTTGAAGCAGAAACACGTTTACATCCTAGCCCCATTGAAGAAACCATAGAAATGCCGGTTAGAAAAAGCACTCCTTCTGCTTATAGACCCAGCCAGGAATGGCCTAGCCTGGAATCCCCTGCACCATTCTGCAGCTTTCCAGCTGCGTCACACACTGGCAAAAGAAACTTTCTCCTAGCTGCTTTCCTTTGAAGCAGAAACACGTTTACATCCTAGCCCCATTGAAGAACCATAGAAATGCCGGTTAGAAAAAGCATTCCTTCTGCTTATAGACCCAGCCAGGAATGGCCTAGCCTGGAATCCCCTGCACCATTCTGCAGCTTTCCAGCTCCCTCACACACTGGCAAAAGAAACTTTCTCCTAGCTGCTTTCCTTTGAAGCAGAAACACGTTTACATCCTAGCCCCATTGAAGAACCATAGAAATGCCGGTTAGAAAAAGCACTCCTTCTGCTTATAGACCCAGCCAGGAATGGCCTAGCCTGGAATCCCCTGCACCATTCTGCAGCTTTCCAGCTCCCTCACACACTGGCAAAAGAAACTTTCTCCTAGCTGCTTTCCTTTGAAGCAGAAACACGTTTACATCCTAGCCCCATTGAAGAACCATAGAAATGCCGGTTAGAAAAAGCACTCCTTCTGCTTATAGACCCAGCCAGGAATGGCCTAGCCTGGAATCCCCTGCACCATTCTGCAGCTTTCCAGCTCCCTCACACACTGGCAAAAGAAACTTTCTCCTAGCTGCTTTCCTTTGAAGCAGAAACACGTTTACATCCTAGCCCCATTGAAGAACCATAGAAATGCCGGTTAGAAAAAGCACTTCCTTCTGCTTATAGACCCAGCCAGGAATGGCCTAGCCTGGAATCCCCTGCACCATTCTGCAGCTTTCCAGCTCCCTCACACACTGGCAAAAGAAACTTTCTCCTAGCTGCTTTCCTTTGAAGCAGAAACACGTTTACATCCTAGCCCCATTGAAGAACCATAGAAATGCCGGTTAGAAAAAGCACTACTTCTGCTTATAGACCCAGCCAGGAATGGCCTAGCCTGGAATCCCCTGCACCATTCTGCAGCTTTCCAGCTCCCTCACACACTGGCAAAAGAAACTTTCTCCTAGCTGCTTTCCTTTGAAGCAGAAACACGTTTACATCCTAGCCCCATTGAAGAACCATAGAAATGCCGGTTAGAAAAAGCACTCCTTCTGCTTATAGACCCAGCCAGGAATGGCCTAGCCTGGAATCCCCTGCACCATTCTGCAGCTTTCCAGCTCCCTCACACACTGGCAAAAGAAACTTTCTCCTAGCTGCTTTCCTTTGAAGCAGAAACACGTTTACATCCTAGCCCCATTGAAGAACCATAGAAATGCCGTTTAGAAAAAGCACTCCTTCTGCTTATAGACCCAGCCAGGAATGGCCTAGCCTGGAATCCCCTGCACCATTCTGCAGCTTTCCAGCTCCCTCACACACTGGCAAAAGAAACTTTCTCCTAGCTGCTTTCCTTTGAAGCAGAAACACGTTTACATCCTAGCCCCATTGAAGAACCATAGAAATGCCGGTTAGAAAAAGCACTCCTTCTGCTTATAGACCCAGCCAGGAATGGCCTAGCCTGGAATCCCCTGCACCATTCTGCAGCTTTCCAGCTCCCTCACACACTGGCAAAAGAAACTTTCTCCTAGCTGCTTTCCTTTGAAGCAGAAACACGTTTACATCCTAGCCCCATTGAAGAACCATAGAAATGCCGGTTAGAAAAAGCACTCCTTCTGCTTATAGACCCAGCCAGGAATGGCCTAGCCTGGAATCCCCTGCACCATTCTGCAGCTTTCCAGCTCCCTCACACACTGGCAAAAGAAACTTTCTCCTAGCTGCTTTCCTTTGAAGCAGAAACACGTTTACATCCTAGCCCCATTGAAGAACCATAGAAATGCCGGTTAGAAAAAGCACTCCTTCTGCTTATAGACCCAGCCAGGAATGGCCTAGCCTGGAATCCCCTGCACCATTCTGCAGCTTTCCAGCTCCCTCACACACTGGCAAAAGAAACTTTCTCCTAGCTGCTTTCCTTTGAAGCAGAAACACGTTTACATCCTAGCCCCATTGAAGAACCATAGAAATGCCGGTTAGAAAAAGCACTCCTTCTGCTTATAGACCCAGCAGGAATGGCCTAGCCTGGAATCCCCTGCACCATTCTGCAGCTTTCCAGCTCCCTCACACACTGGCAAAAGAAACTTTCTCCTAGCTGCTTTCCTTTGAAGCAGAAACACGTTTACATCCTAGCCCCATTGAAGAACCATAGAAATGCCGGTTAGAAAAAGCACTCCTTCTGCTTATAGACCCAGCCAGGAATGGCCTAGCCTGGAATCCCCTGCACCATTCTGCAGCTTTCCAGCTCCCTCACACACTGGCAAAAGAAACTTTCTCCTAGCTGCTTTCCTTTGAAGCAGAAACACGTTTACATCCTAGCCCCATTGAAGAACCATAGAAATGCCGGTTAGAAAAAGCACTCCTTCTGCTTATAGACCCAGCCAGGAATGGCCTAGCCTGGAATCCCCTGCACCATTCTGCAGCTTTCCAGCTCCCTCACACACTGGCAAAAGAAACTTTCTCCTAGCTGCTTTCCTTTGAAGCAGAAACACGTTTACATCCTAGCCCCATTGAAGAACCATAGAAATGCCGGTTAGAAAAAGCACTCCTTCTGCTTATAGACCCAGCCAGGAATGGCCTAGCCTGGAATCCCCTGCACCATTCTGCAGCTTTCCAGCTCCCTCACACACTGGCAAAAGAAACTTTCTCCTAGCTGCTTTCCTTTGAAGCAGAAACACGTTTACATCCTAGCCCCATTGAAGAACCATAGAAATGCCGGTTAGAAAAAGCACTCCTTCTGCTTATAGACCCAGCCAGGAATGGCCTAGCCTGGAATCCCCTGCACCATTCTGCAGCTTTCCAGCTCCCTCACACACTGGCAAAAGAAACTTTCTCCTAGCTGCTTTCCTTTGAAGCAGAAACACGTTTACATCCTAGCCCCATTGAAGAACCATAGAAATGCCGGTTAGAAAAAGCACTCCTTCTGCTTATAGACCCAGCCAGGAATGGCCTAGCCTGGAATCCCCTGCACCATTCTGCAGCTTTCCAGCTGCGTCACACACTGGCAAAAGAAACTTTCTCCTAGCTGCTTTCCTTTGAAGCAGAAACACGTTTACATCCTAGCCCCATTGAAGAACCATAGAAATGCCGGTTAGAAAAAGCACTCCTTCTGCTTATAGACCCAGCCAGGAATGGCCTAGCCTGGAATCCCCTGCACCATTCTGCAGCTTTCCAGCTCCCTCACACACTGGCAAAAGAAACTTTCTCCTAGCTGCTTTCCTTTGAAGCAGAAACACGTTTACATCCTAGCCCCATTGAAGAACCATAGAAATGCCGGTTAGAAAAAGCACTCCTTCTGCTTATAGACCCAGCCAGGAATGGCCTAGCCTGGAATCCCCTGCACCATTCTGCAGCTTTCCAGCTCCCTCACACACTGGCAAAAGAAACTTTCTCCTAGCTGCTTTCCTTTGAAGCAGAAACACGTTTACATCCTAGCCCCATTGAAGAACCATAGAAATGCCGGTTAGAAAAAGCACTCCTTCTGCTTATAGACCCAGCCAGGAATGGCCTAGCCTGGAATCCCCTGCACCATTCTGCAGCTTTCCAGCTCCCTCACACACTGGCAAAAGAAACTTTCTCCTAGCTGCTTTCCTTTGAAGCAGAAACACGTTTACATCCTAGCCCCATTGAAGAACCATAGAAATGCCGGTTAGAAAAAGCATTCCTTCTGCTTATAGACCCAGCCAGGAATGGCCTAGCCTGGAATCCCCTGCACCATTCTGCAGCTTTCCAGCTCCCTCACACACTGGCAAAAGAAACTTTCTCCTAGCTGCTTTCCTTTGAAGCAGAAACACGTTTACATCCTAGCCCCATTGAAGAAACATAGAAATGCCGGTTAGAAAAAGCACTCCTTCTGCTTATAGACCCAGCCAGGAATGGCCTAGCCTGGAATCCCCTGCACCATTCTGCAGCTTTCCAGCTCCCTCACACACTGGCAAAAGAAACTTTCTCCTAGCTGCTTTCCTTTGAAGCAGAAACACGTTTACATCCTAGCCCCATTGAAGAACCATAGAAATGCCGGTTAGAAAAAGCACTCCTTCTGCTTATAGACCCAGTCAGGAATGGCCTAGCCTGGAATCCCCTGCACCATTCTGCAGCTTTCCAGCTCCCTCACACACTGGCAAAAGAAACTTTCTCCTAGCTGCTTTCCTTTGAAGCAGAAACACGTTTACATCCTAGCCCCATTGAAGAACCATAGAAATGCCGTTTAGAAAAAGCACTCCTTCTGCTTATAGACCCAGCCAGGAATGGCCTAGCCTGGAATCCCCTGCACCATTCTGCAGCTTTCCAGCTCCCTCACACACTGGCAAAAGAAACTTTCTCCTAGCTGCTTTCCTTTGAAGCAGAAACACGTTTACATCCTAGCCCCATTGAAGAACCATAGAAATGCCGGTTAGAAAAAGCACTCCTTCTGCTTATAGACCCAGCCAGGAATGGCCTAGCCTGGAATCCCCTGCACCATTCTGCAGCTTTCCAGCTCCCTCACACACTGGCAAAAGAAACTTTCTCCTAGCTGCTTTCCTTTGAAGCAGAAACACGTTTACATCCTAGCCCCATTGAAGAACCATAGAAATGCCGGTTAGAAAAAGCACTCCTTCTGCTTATAGACCCAGCCAGGAATGGCCTAGCCTGGAATCCCCTGCACCATTCTGCAGCTTTCCAGCTCCCTCACACACTGGCAAAAGAAACTTTCTCCTAGCTGCTTTCCTTTGAAGCAGAAACACGTTTACATCCTAGCCCCACTGAAGAACCATAGAAATGCCGGTTAGAAAAAGCACTCCTTCTGCTTATAGACCCAGCCAGGAATGGCCTAGCCTGGAATCCCCTGCACCATTCTGCAGCTTTCCAGCTCCCTCACACACTGGCAAAAGAAACTTTCTCCTAGCTGCTTTCCTTTGAAGCAGAAACACGTTTACATCCTAGCCCCATTGAAGAACCATAGAAATGCCGTTTAGAAAAAGCACTCCTTCTGCTTATAGACCCAGCCAGGAATGGCCTAGCCTGGAATCCCCTGCACCATTCTGCAGCTTTCCAGCTCCCTCACACACTGGCAAAAGAAACTTTCTCCTAGCTGCTTTCCTTTGAAGCAGAAACACGTTTACATCCTAGCCCATTGAAGAACCATAGAAATGCCGGTTAGAAAAAGCACTCCTTCTGCTTATAGACCCAGCCAGGAATGGCCTAGCCTGGAATCCCCTGCACCATTCTGCAGCTTTCCAGCTGCCTCACACACTGGCAAAAGAAACTTTCTCCTAGCTGCTTTCCTTTGAAGCAGAAACACGTTTACATCCTAGCCCCATTGAAGAACCATAGAAATGCCGGTTAGAAAAAGCACTCCTTCTGCTTATAGACCCAGCCAGGAATGGCCTAGCCTGGAATCCCCTGCACCATTCTGCAGCTTTCCAGCTGCCCTCACACACTGGCAAAAGAAACTTTCTCCTAGCTGCTTTCCTTTGAAGCAGAAACACGTTTACATCCTAGCCCCATTGAAGAACCATAGAAATGCCGGTTAGAAAAAGCACTCCTTCTGCTTATAGACCCAGCCAGGAATGGCCTAGCCTGGAATCCCCTGCACCATTCTGCAGCTTTCCAGCTCCCTCACACACTGGCAAAAGAAACTTTCTCCTAGCTGCTTTCCTTTGAAGCAGAAACACGTTTACATCCTAGCCCCATTGAAGAACCATAGAAATGCCGGTTAGAAAAAGCACTCCTTCTGCTTATAGACCCAGCCAGGAATGGCCTAGCCTGGAATCCCCTTCACCATTCTGCAGCTTTCCAGCTCCCTCACACACTGGCAAAAGAAACTTTCTCCTAGCTGCTTTCCTTTGAAGCAGAAACACGTTTACATCCTAGCCCCATTGAAGAACCATAGAAATGCCGGTTAGAAAAAGCACTCCTTCTGCTTATAGACCCAGCCAGGAATGGCCTAGCCTGGAATCCCCTGCACCATTCTGCAGCTTTCCAGCTCCCTCACACACTGGCAAAAGAAACTTTCTCCTAGCTGCTTTCCTTTGAAGCAGAAACACGTTTACATCCTAGCCCCATTGAAGAACCATAGAAATGCCGGTTAGAAAAAGCACTCCTTCTGCTTATAGACCCAGTCAGGAATGGCCTAGCCTGGAATCCCCTGCACCATTCTGCAGCTTTCCAGCTCCCTCACACACTGGCAAAAGAAACTTTCTCCTAGCTGCTTTCCTTTGAAGCAGAAACACGTTTACATCCTAGCCCCATTGAAGAACCATAGAAATGCCGGTTAGAAAAAGCACTCCTTCTGCTTGTAGACCCAGCCAGGAATGGCCTAGCCTGGAATCCCCTGCACCATTCTGCAGCTTTCCAGCTCCCTCACACACTGGCAAAAGAAACTTTCTCCTAGCTGCTTTCCTTTGAAGCAGAAACACGTTTACATCCTAGCCCCATTGAAGAACCATAGAAATGCCGGTTAGAAAAAGCACTCCTTCTGCTTATAGACCCAGTCAGGAATGGCCTAGCCTGGAATCCCCTGCACCATTCTGCAGCTTTCCAGCTCCCTCACACACTGGCAAAAGAAACTTTCTCCTAGCTGCTTTCCTTTGAAGCAGAAACACGTTTACATCCTAGCCCCATTGAAGAACCATAGAAATGCCGGTTAGAAAAAGCACTCCTTCTGCTTATAGACCCAGCCAGGAATGGCCTAGCCTGGAATCCCCTGCACCATTCTGCAGCTTTCCAGCTCCCTCACACACTGGCAAAAGAAACTTTCTCCTAGCTGCTTTCCTTTGAAGCAGAAACACGTTTACATCCTAGCCCCATTGAAGAACCATAGAAATGCCGGTTAGAAAAAGCACTCCTTCTGCTTATAGACCCAGCCAGGAATGGCCTAGCCTGGAATCCCCTGCACCATTCTGCAGCTTTCCAGCTCCCTCACACACTGGCAAAAGAAACTTTCTCCTAGCTGCTTTCCTTTGAAGCAGAAACACGTTTACATCCTAGCCCCATTGAAGAACCATAGAAATGCCGGTTAGAAAAAGCACTCCTTCTGCTTATAGACCCAGCCAGGAATGGCCTAGCCTGGAATCCCCTGCACCATTCTGCAGCTTTCCAGCTCCCTCACACACTGGCAAAAGAAACTTTCTCCTAGCTGCTTTCCTTTGAAGCAGAAACACGTTTACATCCTAGCCCCATTGAAGAACCATAGAAATGCCGGTTAGAAAAAGCACTCCTTCTGCTTATAGAACCAGCCAGGAATGGCCTAGCCTGGAATCCCCTGCACCATTCTGCAGCTTTCCAGCTCCCTCACACACTGGCAAAAGAAACTTTCTCCTAGCTGCTTTCCTTTGAAGCAGAAACACGTTTACATCCTAGCCCCATTGAAGAACCATAGAAATGCCGGTTAGAAAAAGCACTCCTTCTGCTTATAGACCCAGCCAGGAATGGCCTAGCCTGGAATCCCCTGCACCATTCTGCAGCTTTCCAGCTCCCTCACACACTGGCAAAAGAAACTTTCTCCTAGCTGCTTTCCTTTGAAGCAGAAACACGTTTACATCCTAGCCCCATTGAAGAACCATAGAAATGCCGTTTAGAAAAAGCACTCCTTCTGCTTATAGACCCAGCCAGGAATGGCCTAGCCTGGAATCCCCTGCACCATTCTGCAGCTTTCCAGCTCCCTCACACACTGGCAAAAGAAACTTTCTCCTAGCTGCTTTCCTTTGAAGCAGAAACACGTTTACATCCTAGCCCCATTGAAGAACCATAGAAATGCCGGTTAGAAAAAGCACTCTTCCGCTTATAGACCCAGCCAGGAATGGCCTAGCCTGGAATCCCCTGCACCATTCTGCAGCTTTCCAGCTCCCTCACACACTGGCAAAAGAAACTTTCTCCTAGCTGCTTTCCTTTGAAGCAGAAACACGTTTACATCCTAGCCCCATTGAAGAACCATAGAAATGCCGGTTAGAAAAAGCACTCCTTCTGCTTATAGACCCAGCCAGGAATGGCCTAGCCTGGAATCCCCTGCACCATTCTGCAGCTTTCCAGCTCCCTCACACACTGGCAAAAGAAACTTTCTCCTAGCTGCTTTCCTTTGAAGCAGAAACACGTTTACATCCTAGCCCCATTGAAGAACCATAGAAATGCCGTTTAGAAAAAGCACTCCTTCTGCTTATAGACCCAGCCAGGAATGGCCTAGCCTGGAATCCCCTGCACCATTCTGCAGCTTTCCAGCTCCCTCACACACTGGCAAAAGAAACTTTCTCCTAGCTGCTTTCCTTTGAAGCAGAAACACGTTTACATCCTAGCCCCATTGAAGAACCATAGAAATGCCGTTTAGAAAAAGCACTCCTTCTGCTTATAGACCCAGCCAGGAATGGCCTAGCCTGGAATCCCCTGCACCATTCTGCAGCTTTCCAGCTCCCTCACACACTGGCAAAAGAAACTTTCTCCTAGCTGCTTTCCTTTGAAGCAGAAACACGTTTACATCCTAGCCCCATTGAAGAACCATAGAAATGCCGGTTAGAAAAAGCACTCCTTCTGCATATAGACCCAGCCAGGAATGGCCTAGCCTGGAATCCCCTGCACCATTCTGCAGCTTTCCAGCTCCCTCACACACTGGCAAAAGAAACTTTCTCCTAGCTGCTTTCCTTTGAAGCAGAAACACGTTTACATCCTAGCCCCATTGAAGAACCATAGAAATGCCGGTTAGAAAAAGCACTCCTTCTGCTTATAGACCCAGCCAGGAATGGCCTAGCCTGGAATCCCCTGCACCATTCTGCAGCTTTCCAGCTCCCTCACACACTGGCAAAAGAAACTTTCTCCTAGCTGCTTTCCTTTGAAGCAGAAACACGTTTACATCCTAGCCCCATTGAAGAACCATAGAAATGCCGGTTAGAAAAAGCATTCCTTCTGCTGTATAGACCCAGCCAGGAATGGCCTAGCCTGGAATCCCCTGCACCATTCTGCAGCTTTCCAGCTCCCTCACACACTGGCAAAAGAAACTTTCTCCTAGCTGCTTTCCTTTGAAGCAGAAACACGTTTACATCCTAGCCCCATTGAAGAACCATAGAAATGCCGGTTAGAAAAAGCACTCCTTCTGCTTATAGACCCAGCCAGGAATGGCCTAGCCTGGAATCCCCTGCACCATTCTGCAGCTTTCCAGCTCCCTCACACACTGGCAAAAGAAACTTTCTCCTAGCTGCTTTCCTTTGAAGCAGAAACACGTTTACATCCTAGCCCCATTGAAGAACCATAGAAATGCCGGTTAGAAAAAGCACTCCTTCTGCTTATAGACCCAGCCAGGAATGGCCTAGCCTGGAATCCCCTGCACCATTCTGCAGCTTTCCAGCTCCCTCACACACTGGCAAAAGAAACTTTCTCCTAGCTGCTTTCCTTTGAAGCAGAAACACGTTTACATCCTAGCCCCATTGAAGAACCATAGAAATCCCGGTTAGAAAAAGCACTCCTTCTGCTAGTAGACCCAGCCAGGAATGGCCTAGCCTGGAATCCCCTGCACCATTCTGCAGCTTTCCAGCTCCCTCACACACTGGCAAAAGAAACTTTCTCCTAGCTGCTTTCCTTTGAAGCAGAAACACGTTTACATCCTAGCCCCATTGAAGAACCATAGAAATGCCGGTTAGAAAAAGCACTCCTTCTGCTTATAGACCCAGCCAGGAATGGCCTAGCCTGGAATCCCCTGCACCATTCTGCAGCTTTCCAGCTCCCTCACACACTGGCAAAAGAAACTTTCTCCTAGCTGCTTTCCTTTGAAGCAGAAACACGTTTACATCCTAGCCCCATTGAAGAACCATAGAAATGCCGGTTAGAAAAAGCACTCCTTCTGCTTATAGACCCAGCCAGGAATGGCCTAGCCTGGAATCCCCTGCACCATTCTGCAGCTTTCCAGCTCCCTCACACACTGGCAAAAGAAACTTTCTCCTAGCTGCTTTCCTTTGAAGCAGAAACACGTTTACATCCTAGCCCCATTGAAGAACCATAGAAATGCCGGTTAGAAAAAGCACTCCTTCTGCTTATAGACCCAGCCAGGAATGGCCTAGCCTGGAATCCCCTGCACCATTCTGCAGCTTTCCAGCTCCCTCACACACTGGCAAAAGAAACTTTCTCCTAGCTGCTTTCCTTTGAAGCAGAAACACGTTTACATCCTAGCCCCATTGAAGAACCATAGAAATGCCGGTTAGAAAAAGCACTCCTTCTGCTTATAGACCCAGCCAGGAATGGCCTAGCCTGGAATCCCCTGCACCATTCTGCAGCTTTCCAGCTCCCTCACACACTGGCAAAAGAAACTTTCTCCTAGCTGCTTTCCTTTGAAGCAGAAACACGTTTACATCCTAGCCCCATTGAAGAACCATAGAAATGCCGGTTTAGAAAAAGCACTCCTTCTGCTTATAGACCCAGCCAGGAATGGCCTAGCCTGGAATCCCCTGCACCATTCTGCAGCTTTCCAGCTCCCTCACACACTGGCAAAAGAAACTTTCTCCTAGCTGCTTTCCTTTGAAGCAGAAACACGTTTACATCCTAGCCCCATTGAAGAACCATAGAAATGCCGGTTAGAAAAAGCACTCCTTCTGCTTATAGACCCAGCCAGGAATGGCCTAGCCTGGAATCCCCTGCACCATTCTGCAGCTTTCCAGCTCCCTCACACACTGGCAAAAGAAACTTTCTCCTAGCTGCTTTCCTTTGAAGCAGAAACACGTTTACATCCTAGCCCCATTGAAGAACCATAGAAATGCCGGTTAGAAAAAGCACTCCTTCTGCTTATAGACCCAGCCAGGAATGGCCTAGCCTGGAATCCCCTGCACCATTCTGCAGCTTTCCAGCTCCCTCACACACTGGCAAAAGAAACTTTCTCCTAGCTGCTTTCCTTTGAAGCAGAAACACGTTTACATCCTAGCCCCATTGAAGAACCATAGAAATGCCGGTTAGAAAAAGCACTCCTTCTGCTTATAGACCCAGCCAGGAATGGCCTAGCCTGGAATCCCCTGCACCATTCTGCAGCTTTCCAGCGCCCTCACACACTGGCAAAAGAAACTTTCTCCTAGCTGCTTTCCTTTGAAGCAGAAACACGTTTACATCCTAGCCCCATTGAAGAACCATAGAAATGCCGGTTAGAAAAAGCACTCCTTCTGCTTATAGACCCAGCCAGGAATGGCCTAGCCTGGAATCCCCTGCACCATTCTGCAGCTTTCCAGCTCCCTCACACACTGGCAAAAGAAACTTTCTCCTAGCTGCTTTCCTTTGAAGCAGAAACACGTTTACATCCTAGCCCCATTGAAGAACCATAGAAATGCCGGTTAGAAAAAGCACTCCTTCTGCTTATAGACCCAGCAGGAATGGCCTAGCCTGGAATCCCCTGCACCATTCTGCAGCTTTCCAGCTCCCTCACACACTGGCAAAAGGAACTTTCTCCTAGCTGCTTTCCTATGAAGCAGAAACACGTTTACATCCTAGCCCCATTGAAGAACCATAGAAATGCCGGTTAGAAAAAGCACTCCTTCTGCTTATAGACCCAGCCAGGAATGGCCTAGCCTGGAATCCCCTGCACCATTCTGCAGCTTTCCAGCTCCCTCACACACTGGCAAAAGAAACTTTCTCCTAGCTGCTTTCCTTTGAAGCAGAAACACGTTTACATCCTAGCCCCATTGAAGAACCATAGAAATGCCGGTTAGAAAAAGCACTCCTTCTGCTTATAGACCCAGCCAGGAATGGCCTAGCCTGGAATCCCCTGCACCATTCTGCAGCTTTCCAGCTCCGTCACACACTGGCAAAAGAAACTTTCTCCTAGCTGCTTTCCTTTGAAGCAGAAACACGTTTACATCCTAGCCCCATTGAAGAACCATAGAAATGCCGGTTAGAAAAAGCACTCCTTCTGCTTATAGACCCAGCCAGGAATGGCCTAGCCTGGAATCCCTGCACCATTCTGCAGCTTTCCAGCTCCCTCACACACTGGCAAAAGAAACTTTCTCCTAGCTGCTTTCCTTTGAAGCAGAAACACGTTTACATCCTAGCCCCATTGAAGAACCATAGAAATGCCGTTTAGAAAAAGCACTCCTTCTGCTTATAGACCCAGCCAGGAATGGCCTAGCCTGGAATCCCCTGCACCATTCTGCAGCTTTCCAGCTCCCTCACACACTGGCAAAAGAAACTTTCTCCTAGCTGCCTTTCCTTTGAAGCAGAAACACGTTTACATCCTAGCCCCATTGAAGAACCATAGAAATGCCGTTTAGAAAAAGCACTCCTTCTGCTTATAGACCCAGCCAGGAATGGCCTAGCCTGGAATCCCCTGCACCATTCTGCAGCTTTCCAGCTCCCTCACACACTGGCAAAAGAAACTTTCTCCTAGCTGCTTTCCTTTGAAGCAGAAACACGTTTACATCCTAGCCCCATTGAAGAACCATAGAAATGCCGTTTAGAAAAAGCACTCCTTCTGCTTATAGACCCAGCCAGGAATGGCCTAGCCTGGAATCCCCTGCACCATTCTGCAGCTTTCCAGCTCCCTCACACACTGGCAAAAGAAACTTTCTCCTAGCTGCTTTCCTTTGAAGCAGAAACACGTTTACATCCTAGCCCCATTGAAGAACCATAGAAATGCCGTTTAGAAAAAGCACTCCTTCTGCTTATAGACCCAGCCAGGAATGGCCTAGCCTGGAATCCCCTGCACCATTCTGCAGCTTTCCAGCTCCCTCACACACTGGCAAAAGAAACTTTCTCCTAGCTGCTTTCCTTTGAAGCAGAAACACGTTTACATCCTAGCCCCATTGAAGAACCATAGAAATGCGGTTAGAAAAAGCACTCCTTCTGCTTATAGACCCAGCCAGGAATGGCCTAGCCTGGAATCCCCTGCACCATTCTGCAGCTTTCCAGCTCCCTCACACACTGGCAAAAGAAACTTTCTCCTAGCTGCTTTCCTTTGAAGCAGAAACACGTTTACATCCTAGCCCCATTGAAGAACCATATAAATGCCGTTTAGAAAAAGCACTCCTTCTGCTTATAGACCCAGCCAGGAATGGCCTAGCCTGGAATCCCCTGCACCATTCTGCAGCTTTCCAGCTCCCTCACACACTGGCAAAAGAAACTTTCTCCTAGCTGCTTTCCTTTGAAGCAGAAACACGTTTACATCCTAGCCCCATTGAAGAACCATAGAAATGCCGGTTAGAAAAAGCACTCCTTCTGCTTATAGACCCAGCCAGGAATGGCCTAGCCTGGAATCCCCTGCACCATTCTGCTAGCTTTCCAGCTCCCTCACACACTGGCAAAAGAAACTTTCTCCTAGCTGCTTTCCTTTGAAGCAGAAACACGTTTACATCCTAGCCCCATTGAAGAACCATAGAAATGCCGGTTTAGAAAAATCACTCCTTCTGCTTATAGACCCAGCCAGGAATGGCCTAGCCTGGAATCCCCTGCACCATTCTGCAGCTTTCCAGCTCCCTCACACACTGGCAAAAGAAACTTTCTCCTAGCTGCTTTCCTTTGAAGCAGAAACACGTTTACATCCTAGCCCCATTGAAGAACCATAGAAATGCCGGTTTAGAAAAAGCACTCCTTCTGCTTATAGACCCAGTCAGGAATGGCCTAGCCTGGAATCCCCTGCACCATTCTGCAGCTTTCCAGCTCCCTCACACACTGGCAAAAGAAACTTTCTCCTAGCTGCTTTCCTTTGAAGCAGAAACACGTTTACATCCTAGCCCCATTGAAGAACCATAGAAATGCCGGTTTAGAAAAAGCACTCCTTCTGCTCATAGACCCAGTCAGGAATGGCCTAGCCTGGAATCCCCTGCACCATTCTGCAGCTTTCCAGCTCCCTCACACACTGGCAAAAGAAACTTTCTCCTAGCTGCTTTCCTTTGAAGCAGAAACACGTTTACATCCTAGCCCCATTGAAGAACCATAGAAATGCCGTTTAGAAAAAGCACTCCTTCTGCTTATAGACCCAGCCAGGAATGGCCTAGCCTGGAATCCCCTGCACCATTCTGCAGCTTTCCAGCTCCCTCACACACTGGCAAAAGAAACTTTCTCCTAGCTGCTTTCCTTTGAAGCAGAAACACGTTTACATCCTAGCCCCATTGAAGAACCATAGAAATGCCGTTTAGAAAAAGCACTCCTTCTGCTTATAGACCCAGCCAGGAATGGCCTAGCCTGGAATCCCCTGCACCATTCTGCAGCTTTCCAGCTCCCTCACACACTGGCAAAAGAAACTTTCTCCTAGCTGCTTTCCTTTGAAGCAGAAACACGTTTACATCCTAGCCCCATTGAAGAACCATAGAAATGCCGGTTTAGAAAAAGCACTCCTTCTGCTTATAGACCCAGCCAGGAATGGCCTAGCCTGGAATCCCCTGCACCATTCTGCTAGCTTTCCAGCTCCCTCACACACTGGCAAAAGAAACTTTCTCCTAGCTGCTTTCCTTTGAAGCAGAAACACGTTTACATCCTAGCCCCATTGAAGAACCATAGAAATGCCGTTTAGAAAAAGCACTCCTTCTGCTTATAGACCCAGTCAGGAATGGCCTAGCCTGGAATCCCCTGCACCATTCTGCAGCTTTCCAGCTCCCTCACACACTGGCAAAAGAAACTTTCTCCTAGCTGCTTTCCTTTGAAGCAGAAACACGTTTACATCCTAGCCCCATTGAAGAACCATAGAAATGCCGTTTAGAAAAAGCACTCCTTCTGCTTATAGACCCAGCCAGGAATGGCCTAGCCTGGAATCCCCTGCACCATTCTGCAGCTTTCCAGCTCCCTCACACACTGGCAAAAGAAACTTTCTCCTAGCTGCTTTCCTTTGAAGCAGAAACACGTTTACATCCTAGCCCCATTGAAGAACCATAGAAATGCCGGTTAGAAAAAGCACTCCTTCTGCTTATAGACCCAGCCAGGAATGGCCTAGCCTGGAATCCCCTGCACCATTCTGCAGCTTTCCAGCTCCCTCACACACTGGCAAAAGAAACTTTCTCCTAGCTGCTTTCCTTTGAAGCAGAAACACGTTTACATCCTAGCCCCATTGAAGAACCATAGAAATGCCGTTTAGAAAAAGCACTCCTTCTGCTTATAGACCCAGCCAGGAATGGCCTAGCCTGGAATCCCCTGCACCATTCTGCAGCTTTCCAGCTCCCTCACACACTGGCAAAAGAAACTTTCTCCTAGCTGCTTTCCTTTGAAGCAGAAACACGTTTACATCCTAGCCCCATTGAAGAACCATAGAAATGCCGATTAGAAAAAGCACTCATTCTGCTTATAGACCCAGCCAGGAATGGCCTAGCCTGGAATCCCCTGCACCATTCTGCAGCTTTCCAGCTCGCTCACACACTGGCAAAAGAAACTTTCTCCTAGCTGCTTTCCTTTGAAGCAGAAACACGTTTACATCCTAGCCCCATTGAAGAACCATAGAAATGCCGTTTAGAAAAAGCACTCCTTCTGCTTATAGACCCAGCCAGGAATGGCCTAGCCTGGAATCCCCTGCACCATTCTGCAGCTTTCCAGCTGCGTCACACACTGGCAAAAGAAACTTTCTCCTAGCTGCTTTCCTTTGAAGCAGAAACACGTTTACATCCTAGCCCCATTGAAGAACCATAGAAATGCCGTTTAGAAAAAGCACTCCTTCTGCTTATAGACCCAGCCAGGAATGGCCTAGCCTGGAATCCCCTGCACCATTCTGCAGCTTTCCAGCTCCCTCACACACTGGCAAAAGAAACTTTCTCCTAGCTGCTTTCCTTTGAAGCAGAAACACGTTTACATCCTAGCCCCATTGAAGAACCATAGAAATGCCGGTGTAGAAAAAGCACTCATTCTGCTTATAGACCCAGCCAGGAATGGCCTAGCCTGGAATCCCCTGCACCATTCTGCAGCTTTCCAGCTCCCTCACACACTGGCAAAAGAAACTTTCTCCTAGCTGCTTTCCTTTGAAGCAGAAACACGTTTACATCCTAGCCCCATTGAAGAACCATAGAAATGCCGGTTTAGAAAAAGCACTCCTTCTGCTTATAGACCCAGCCAGGAATGGCCTAGCCTGGAATCCCCTGCACCATTCTGCAGCTTTCCAGCTCCCTCACACACTGGCAAAAGAAACTTTCTCCTAGCTGCTTTCCTTTGAAGCAGAAACACGTTTACATCCTAGCCCCATTGAAGAACCATAGAAATTCGGTTTAGAAAAAGCACTCATTCTGCTTATAGACCCAGCAGGAATGGCCTAGCCTGGAATCCCCTGCACCATTCTGCAGCTTTCCAGCTCCCTCACACACTGGCAAAAGAAACTTTCTCCTAGCTGCTTTCCTTTGAAGCAGAAACACGTTTACATCCTAGCCCCATTGAAGAACCATAGAAATGCCGTTTAGAAAAAGCACTCCTTCTGCTTATAGACCCAGCCAGGAATGGCCTAGCCTGGAATCCCCTGCACCATTCTGCAGCTTTCCAGCTCCTCACACACTGGCAAAAGAAACTTTCTCCTAGCTGCTTTCCTTTGAAGCAGAAACACGTTTACATCCTAGCCCCATTGAAGAACCATAGAAATGCCGTTTAGAAAAAGCACTCCTTCTGCTTATAGACCCAGTCAGGAATGGCCTAGCCTGGAATCCCCTGCACCATTCTGCAGCTTTCCAGCTCCCTCACACACTGGCAAAAGAAACTTTCTCCTAGCTGCTTTCCTTTGAAGCAGAAACACGTTTACATCCTAGCCCCATTGAAGAACCATAGAAATGCCGGTTAGAAAAAGCACTCCTTCTGCTTATAGACCCAGCCAGGAATGGCCTAGCCTGGAATCCCCTGCACCATTCTGCAGCTTTCCAGCTCCCGTCACACACTGGCAAAAGAAACTTTCTCCTAGCTGCTTTCCTTTGAAGCAGAAACACGTTTACATCCTAGCCCCATTGAAGAACCATAGAAATGCCGTTTAGAAAAAGCACTCCTTCTGCTTATAGACCCAGCCAGGAATGGCCTAGCCTGGAATCCCCTGCACCATTCTGCAGCTTTCCAGCTCCGTCACACACTGGCAAAAGAAACTTTCTCCTAGCTGCTTTCCTTTGAAGCAGAAACACGTTTACATCCTAGCCCCATTGAAGAACCATAGAAATGCCGTTTAGAAAAAGCACTCCTTCTGCTTATAGACCCAGCCAGGAATGGCCTAGCCTGGAATCCCCTGCACCATTCTGCAGCTTTCCAGCTCCCTCACACACTGGCAAAAGAAACTTTCTCCTAGCTGCTTTCCTTTGAAGCAGAAACACGTTTACATCCTAGCCCCATTGAAGAACCATAGAAATGCCGTTTAGAAAAAGCACTCCTTCTGCTTATAGACCCAGCCAGGAATGGCCTAGCCTGGAATCCCCTGCACCATTCTGCAGCTTTCCAGCTCCCTCACACACTGGCAAAAGAAACTTTCTCCTAGCTGCTTTCCTTTGAAGCAGAAACACGTTTACATCCTAGCCCCATTGAAGAACCATAGAAATGCCGTTTAGAAAAAGCACTCCTTCTGCTTATAGACCCAGCCAGGAATGGCCTAGCCTGGAATCCCCTGCACCATTCTGCAGCTTTCCAGCTCCGTCACACACTGGCAAAAGAAACTTTCTCCTAGCTGCTTTCCTTTGAAGCAGAAACACGTTTACATCCTAGCCCCATTGAAGAAACATAGAAATGCCGTTTAGAAAAAGCACTCCTTCTGCTTATAGACCCAGCCAGGAATGGCCTAGCCTGGAATCCCCTGCACCATTCTGCAGCTTTCCAGCTCCCTCACACACTGGCAAAAGAAACTTTCTCCTAGCTGCTTTCCTTTGAAGCAGAAACACGTTTACATCCTAGCCCCATTGAAGAACCATAGAAATGCCGTTTAGAAAAAGCACTCCTTCTGCTTATAGACCCAGCCAGGAATGGCCTAGCCTGGAATCCCCTGCACCATTCTGCAGCTTTCCAGCTCCCTCACACACTGGCAAAAGAAACTTTCTCCTAGCTGCTTTCCTTTGAAGCAGAAACACGTTTACATCCTAGCCCCATTGAAGAACCATAGAAATGCCGTTTAGAAAAAGCACTCCTTCTGCTTATAGACCCAGCCAGGAATGGCCTAGCCTGGAATCCCCTGCACCATTCTGCAGCTTTCCAGCTCCCTCACACACTGGCAAAAGAAACTTTCTCCTAGCTGCTTTCCTTTGAAGCAGAAACACGTTTACATCCTAGCCCCATTGAAGAACCATAGAAATGCCGGTTAGAAAAAGCACTCCTTCTGCTTATAGACCCAGCCAGGAATGGCCTAGCCTGGAATCCCCTGCACCATTCTGCAGCTTTCCAGCTCCCTCACACACTGGCAAAAGAAACTTTCTCCTAGCTGCTTTCCTTTGAAGCAGAAACACGTTTACATCCTAGCCCCATTGAAGAACCATAGAAATGCCGGATAGAAAAAGCACTCCTTCTGCTTATAGACCCAGTCAGGAATGCCTAGCCTGGAATCCCCTGCACCATTCTGCAGCTTTCCAGCTCCCTCACACACTGGCAAAAGAAACTTTCTCCTAGCTGCTTTCCTTTGAAGCAGAAACACGTTTACATCCTAGCCCCATTGAAGAACCATAGAAATGCCGGTTAGAAAAAGCACTCCTTCTGCTTATAGACCCAGCCAGGAATGGCCTAGCCTGGAATCCCCTGCACCATTCTGCAGCTTTCCAGCTCCCTCACACACTGGCAAAAGAAACTTTCTCCTAGCTGCTTTCCTTTGAAGCAGAAACACGTTTACATCCTAGCCCCATTGAAGAACCATAGAAATGCCGGTTTAGAAAAAGCACTCCTTCTGCTTATAGACCCAGCCAGGAATGGCCTAGCCTGGAATCCCCTGCACCATTCTGCAGCTTTCCAGCTCCCTCACACACTGGCAAAAGAAACTTTCTCCTAGCTGCTTTCCTTTGAAGCAGAAACACGTTTACATCCTAGCCCCATTGAAGAACCATAGAAATGCCGGTTAGAAAAAGCACTCCTTCTGCTTATAGACCCAGTCAGGAATGGCCTAGCCTGGAATCCCCTGCACCATTCTGCAGCTTTCCAGCTGCGTCACACACTGGCAAAAGAAACTTTCTCCTAGCTGCTTTCCTTTGAAGCAGAAACACGTTTACATCCTAGCCCCATTGAAGAACCATAGAAATGCCGGTTAGAAAAAGCACTCCTTCTGCTTATAGACCCAGCCAGGAATGGCCTAGCCTGGAATCCCCTGCACCATTCTGCAGCTTTCCAGCTCCCTCACACACTGGCAAAAGAAACTTTCTCCTAGCTGCTTTCCTTTGAAGCAGAAACACGTTTACATCCTAGCCCCATTGAAGAACCATAGAAATGCCGTTTAGAAAAAGCACTCCTTCTGCTTATAGACCCAGCCAGGAATGGCCTAGCCTGGAATCCCCTGCACCATTCTGCAGCTTTCCAGCTCCCTCACACACTGGCAAAAGAAACTTTCTCCTAGCTGCTTTCCTTTGAAGCAGAAACACGTTTACATCCTAGCCCCATTGAAGAACCATAGAAATGCCGTATAGAAAAAGCACTCCTTCTGCTTATAGACCCAGCCAGGAATGGCCTAGCCTGGAATCCCCTGCACCATTCTGCAGCTTTCCAGCTCCCTCACACACTGGCAAAAGAAACTTTCTCCTAGCTGCTTTCCTTTGAAGCAGAAACACGTTTACATCCTAGCCCCATTGAAGAACCATAGAAATGCCGTTTAGAAAAAGCACTCCTTCTGCTTATAGACCCAGCCAGGAATGGCCTAGCCTGGAATCCCCTGCACCATTCTGCAGCTTTCCAGCTCCCTCACACACTGGCAAAAGAAACTTTCTCCTAGCTGCTTTCCTTTGAAGCAGAAACACGTTTACATCCTAGCCCCATTGAAGAACCATAGAAATGCCGGTTAGAAAAAGCACTCCTTCTGCTTATAGACCCAGCCAGGAATGGCCTAGCCTGGAATCCCCTGCACCATTCTGCAGCTTTCCAGCTGCCGTCACACACTGGCAAAAGAAACTTTCTCCTAGCTGCTTTCCTTTGAAGCAGAAACACGTTTACATCCTAGCCCCATTGAAGAACCATAGAAATGCCGTTTAGAAAAAGCACTCCTTCTGCTTATAGACCCAGCCAGGAATGGCCTAGCCTGGAATCCCCTGCACCATTCTGCAGCTTTCCAGCTCCCTCACACACTGGCAAAAGAAACTTTCTCCTAGCTGCTTTCCTTTGAAGCAGAAACACGTTTACATCCTAGCCCCATTGAAGAACCATAGAAATGCCGGTTTAGAAAAAGCACTCATTCTGCTTATAGACCCAGCCAGGAATGGCCTAGCCTGGAATCCCCTGCACCATTCTGCAGCTTTCCAGCTCCCTCACACACTGGCAAAAGAAACTTTCTCCTAGCTGCTTTCCTTTGAAGCAGAAACACGTTTACATCCTAGCCCCATTGAAGAACCATAGAAATTCGGTTAGAAAAAGCACTCCTTCTGCTTATAGACCCAGCCAGGAATGGCCTAGCCTGGAATCCCCTGCACCATTCTGCAGCTTTCCAGCTCCCTCACACACTGGCAAAAGAAACTTTCTCCTAGCTGCTTTCCTTTGAAGCAGAAACACGTTTACATCCTAGCCCCATTGAAGAACCATAGAAATGCCGGTTTAGAAAAAGCACTCCTTCTGCTTATAGACCCAGCCAGGAATGGCCTAGCCTGGAATCCCCTGCACCATTCTGCAGCTTTCCAGCTCCCTCACACACTGGCAAAAGAAACTTTCTCCTAGCTGCTTTCCTTTGAAGCAGAAACACGTTTACATCCTAGCCCCATTGAAGAACCATAGAAATGCCGTTTAGAAAAAGCACTCCTTCTGCTTATAGACCCAGCCAGGAATGGCCTAGCCTGGAATCCCCTGCACCATTCTGCAGCTTTCCAGCTCCCTCACACACTGGCAAAAGAAACTTTCTCCTAGCTGCTTTCCTTTGAAGCAGAAACACGTTTACATCCTAGCCCCATTGAAGAACCATAGAAATGCCGGTTAGAAAAAGCACTCCTTCTGCTTATAGACCCAGCCAGGAATGGCCTAGCCTGGAATCCCCTGCACCATTCTGCAGCTTTCCAGCTCCCTCACACACTGGCAAAAGAAACTTTCTCCTAGCTGCTTTCCTTTGAAGCAGAAACACGTTTACATCCTAGCCCCATTGAAGAACCATAGAAATGCCGGTTAGAAAAAGCACTCCTTCTGCTTATAGACCCAGCCAGGAATGGCCTAGCCTGGAATCCCCTGCACCATTCTGCAGCTTTCCAGCTCCCTCACACACTGGCAAAAGAAACTTTCTCCTAGCTGCTTTCCTTTGAAGCAGAAACACGTTTACATCCTAGCCCCATTGAAGAACCATAGAAATGCCGGTTAGAAAAAGCACTCCTTCTGCTTATAGACCCAGCCAGGAATGGCCTAGCCTGGAATCCCCTGCACCATTCTGCAGCTTTCCAGCTGCGTCACACACTGGCAAAAGAAACTTTCTCCTAGCTGCTTTCCTTTGAAGCAGAAACACGTTTACATCCTAGCCCCATTGAAGAACCATAGAAATGCCGTTTAGAAAAAGCACTCCTTCTGCTTATAGACCCAGCCAGGAATGGCCTAGCCTGGAATCCCCTGCACCATTCTGCAGCTTTCCAGCTCCCTCACACACTGGCAAAAGAAACTTTCTCCTAGCTGCTTTCCTTTGAAGCAGAAACACGTTTACATCCTAGCCCCATTGAAGAACCATAGAAATGCCGGTTAGAAAAAGCACTCATTCTGCTTATAGACCCAGCCAGGAATGGCCTAGCCTGGAATCCCCTGCACCATTCTGCAGCTTTCCAGCTCCCTCACACACTGGCAAAAGAAACTTTCTCCTAGCTGCTTTCCTTTGAAGCAGAAACACGTTTACATCCTAGCCCCATTGAAGAACCATAGAAATGCCGGTTTGAAAAAGCACTCATTCTGCTTATAGACCCAGCCAGGAATGGCCTAGCCTGGAATCCCCTGCACCATTCTGCAGCTTTCCAGCTCCCTCACACACTGGCAAAAGAAACTTTCTCCTAGCTGCTTTCCTTTGAAGCAGAAACACGTTTACATCCTAGCCCCATTGAAGAACCATAGAAATGCCGTTTAGAAAAAGCACTCCTTCTGCTTATAGACCCAGCCAGGAATGGCCTAGCCTGGAATCCCCTGCACCATTCTGCAGCTTTCCAGCTCCCTCACACACTGGCAAAAGAAACTTTCTCCTAGCTGCTTTCCTTTGAAGCAGAAACACGTTTACATCCTAGCCCCATTGAAGAACCATAGAAATGCCGTTTAGAAAAAGCACTCCTTCTGCTTATAGACCCAGCAGGAATGGCCTAGCCTGGAATCCCCTGCACCATTCTGCAGCTTTCCAGCTCCTCACACACTGGCAAAAGAAACTTTCTCCTAGCTGCTTTCCTTTGAAGCAGAAACACGTTTACATCCTAGCCCCATTGAAGAACCATAGAAATTCGGTTAGAAAAAGCACTCCTTCTGCTTATAGACCCAGCCAGGAATGGCCTAGCCTGGAATCCCCTGCACCATTCTGCAGCTTTCCAGCTGCGTCACACACTGGCAAAAGAAACTTTCTCCTAGCTGCTTTCCTTGAAGCAGAAACACGTTTACATCCTAGCCCCATTGAAGAACCATAGAAATGCCGTTTAGAAAAAGCACTCCTTCTGCTTATAGACCCAGCCAGGAATGGCCTAGCCTGGAATCCCCTGCACCATTCTGCAGCTTTCCAGCTCCCTCACACACTGGCAAAAGAAACTTTCTCCTAGCTGCTTTCCTTTGAAGCAGAAACACGTTTACATCCTAGCCCCATTGAAGAACCATAGAAATGCGTTTAGAAAAAGCACTCCTTCTGCTTATAGACCCAGCCAGGAATGGCCTAGCCTGGATCCCCTGCACCATTCTGCAGCTTTCCAGCTCCCTCACACACTGGCAAAAGAAACTTTCTCCTAGCTGCTTTCCTTTGAAGCAGAAACACGTTTACATCCTAGCCCCATTGAAGAACCATAGAAATGCCGTTTAGAAAAAGCACTCCTTCTGCTTATAGACCCAGCCAGGAATGGCCTAGCCTGGAATCCCCTGCACCATTCTGCAGCTTTCCAGCTCCCTCACACACTGGCAAAAGAAACTTTCTCCTAGCTGCTTTCCTTTGAAGCAGAAACACGTTTACATCCTAGCCCCATTGAAGAACCATAGAAATGCCGTTTAGAAAAAGCACTCCTTCTGCTTATAGACCCAGCCAGGAATGGCCTAGCCTGGAATCCCCTGCACCATTCTGCAGCTTTCCAGCTCCCTCACACACTGGCAAAAGAAACTTTCTCCTAGCTGCTTTCCTTTGAAGCAGAAACACGTTTACATCCTAGCCCCATTGAAGAACCATAGAAATGCCGTTTAGAAAAAGCACTCCTTCTGCTTATAGACCCAGCCAGGAATGGCCTAGCCTGGAATCCCCTGCACCATTCTGCAGCTTTCCAGCTCCCTCACACACTGGCAAAAGAAACTTTCTCCTAGCTGCTTTCCTTTGAAGCAGAAACACGTTTACATCCTAGCCCCATTGAAGAACCATAGAAATGCCGTTTAGAAAAAGCACTCCTTCTGCTTATAGACCCAGCCAGGAATGGCCTAGCCTGGAATCCCCTGCACCATTCTGCAGCTTTCCAGCTCCCTCACACACTGGCAAAAGAAACTTTCTCCTAGCTGCTTTCCTTTGAAGCAGAAACACGTTTACATCCTAGCCCCATTGAAGAACCATAGAAATGCCGGTTAGAAAAAGCAATCCTTCTGCTTATAGACCCAGCCAGGAATGGCCTAGCCTGGAATCCCCTGCACCATTCTGCAGCTTTCCAGCTCCCTCACACACTGGCAAAAGAAACTTTCTCCTAGCTGCTTTCCTTTGAAGCAGAAACACGTTTACATCCTAGCCCCATTGAAGAACCATAGAAATGCCGTTTAGAAAAAGCACTCCTTCTGCTTATAGACCCAGCCAGGAATGGCCTAGCCTGGAATCCCCTGCACCATTCTGCAGCTTTCCAGCTCCCTCACACACTGGCAAAAGAAACTTTCTCCTAGCTGCTTTCCTTTGAAGCAGAAACACGTTTACATCCTAGCCCCATTGAAGAACCATAGAAATGCCGTTTAGAAAAAGCACTCCTTCTGCTTATAGACCCAGCCAGGAATGGCCTAGCCTGGAATCCCCTGCACCATTCTGCAGCTTTCCAGCTCCCTCACACACTGGCAAAAGAAACTTTCTCCTAGCTGCTTTCCTTTGAAGCAGAAACACGTTTACATCCTAGCCCCATTGAAGAACCATAGAAATGCCGTTTAGAAAAAGCACTCCTTCTGCTTATAGACCCAGCCAGGAATGGCCTAGCCTGGAATCCCCTGCACCATTCTGCAGCTTTCCAGCTCCCTCACACACTGGCAAAAGAAACTTTCTCCTAGCTGCTTTCCTTTGAAGCAGAAACACGTTTACATCCTAGCCCCATTGAAGAACCATAGAAATGCCGTTTAGAAAAAGCACTCCTTCTGCTTATAGACCCAGCCAGGAATGGCCTAGCCTGGAATCCCCTGCACCATTCTGCAGCTTTCCAGCTCCCTCACACACTGGCAAAAGAAACTTTCTCCTAGCTGCTTTCCTTTGAAGCAGAAACACGTTTACATCCTAGCCCCATTGAAGAACCATAGAAATGCGTTTAGAAAAAGCACTCCTTCTGCTTATAGACCCAGCCAGGAATGGCCTAGCCTGGAATCCCCTGCACCATTCTGCAGCTTTCCAGCTGCGTCACACACTGGCAAAAGAAACTTTCTCCTAGCTGCTTTCCTTTGAAGCAGAAACACGTTTACATCCTAGCCCCATTGAAGAACCATAGAAATGCCGTTTAGCAAAAAGCACTCCTTCTGCTTATAGACCCAGCCAGGAATGGCCTAGCCTGGAATCCCCTGCACCATTCTGCAGCTTTCCAGCTCCTCACACACTGGCAAAAGAAACTTTCTCCTAGCTGCTTTCCTTTGAAGCAGAAACACGTTTACATCCTAGCCCCATTGAAGAACCATAGAAATGCCGGTTAGAAAAAGCACTCCTTCTGCTTATAGACCCAGCAGGATTGGCCCTAAGCCTGGATCCCTCTGCTACTTTCTGCAGGCTTTCCAGCTGCGTCACACATCTGGCAAAAGAAACTTTCTCCTAGCTGCTTTCCTTTGAAGCAGAAACACGTTTACATCCTAGCCCCATTGAAGAACCATAGAATGCCGATAGAAAAAGCATTACTTCTGCTGTGTAGACCCAGCCGGAATGGCCTAGCCTGGAATCCCCTGCACCATTCTTCAGCTTTCCAGCTCCCTCACACACTGGCAAAAGAAACTTTCTCCTAGCTGCTTTCCTTTGAAGCAGAAACACGTTTACATCCTAGCCCCATTGAAGAACCATAGAAATGCCGGTTAGAAAAAGCATTACTTCTGTGTGTAGACCCAGCCAGGAATGGCCTAGCCTGGAATCCCCCTGCACCATTCTGCAGCTTTCCAGCTGCGTCACACACTGGCAAAAGAAACTTTCTCCTAGCTGCTTTCCTTTGAAGCAGAAACACGTTTACATCCTAGCCCCATTGAAGAACCATAGAATGCCGGTTAGAAAAAGCACTACTTCTGTGTGTAGACCCAGCCAGGAATGGCCCTAGCCTGGGGAATCCCTGCACCATTCTGCAGGTTTCCAGCTCGGCTCACACACTGGCAAAAGAAACTTTCTCCTAGCTGCTTTCCTTTGAAGCAGAAACACGTTACATCCTAGCCCCATGGAGGAACCATAGAAAATGCCGGTTTAGAAAAAGCAGTACTTCTTTGCGTAGACCCAGCCAGGAATGGCCTAGCGGAATCCCCTGCACCATTCTGCAGCTTTCCAGCTCCCTCACACACTGGCAAAAGAAACTTTCTCCTAGCTGCTTTCCTTTGAAGCAGAAACACGTTTACATCCTAGCCCCATTGAAGAACCATAGAAATGCCGGTTTAGAAAAAGCATTACTTCTGCTGTGTAGACCCAGCCAGGAATGGCCTAGCCTGGAATCCCCTGCACCATTCTGCAGGTTTCCAGCTGCGTCACACACTGGCAAAAGAAACTTTCTCCTAGCTGCTTTCCTTTGAAGCAGAAACACGTTTACATCCTAGCCCCATTGAAGAACCATAGAAATGCCGGTTAGAAAAAGCATTACTTCTGTGTGTAGACCCAGCCAGGAATGGCCTAGCCTGGAATCCCCTGCACCATTCTGCAGCTTTCCAGCTGCGTCACACACTGGCAAAAGAAACTTTCTCCTAGCTGCTTTCCTTTGAAGCAGAAACACGTTTACATCCTAGCCCCATTGAAGAACCATAGAAATGCCGGTTAGAAAAAAGCATTACTTCTGTGTGTAGACCCAGCCAGGAATGGCCTAGCCTGGAATGCCCTGCACCATTCTGCAGCTTTCCAGCTGCGTCACACACTGGCAAAAGAAACTTTCTCCTAGCTGCTTTCCTTTGAAGCAGAAACACGTTTACATCCTAGCCCCATTGAAGAACCATAGAAATGCCGGTTAGAAAAAGCATTACTTCTGTGTGTAGACCCAGCCAGGAATGGCCTAGCCTGGAATCCCCTGCACCATTCTGCAGCTTCCAGCTCCTTCACACACTGGCAAAAGAAACTTTCTCCTAGCTGCTTTCCTTTGAAGCAGAAACACGTTTACATCCTAGCCCCATTGAAGAACCATAGAAATGCCGGTTAGAAAAAGCATTACTTCTGTGTGTAGACCCAGCCAGGAATGGCCTAGCCTGGAATGCCCTGCACCATTCTGCAGCTTTCCAGCTCCCTCACACACTGGCAAAAGAAACTTTCTCCTAGCTGCTTTCCTTTGAAGCAGAAACACGTTTACATCCTAGCCCCATTGAAGAACCATAGAAATGCCGGTTAGAAAAAGCATTACTTCTGTGTGTAGACCCAGCAGGAATGGCCTAGCCTGGAATCCCCTGCACCATTCTGCAGCTTTCCAGCTGCGTCACACACTGGCAAAAGAAACTTTCTCCTAGCTGCTTTCCTTTGAAGCAGAAACACGTTTACATCCTAGCCCCATTGAAGAACCATAGAAATGCCGGTTAGAAAAAGCATTACTTCTGTGTGTAGACCCAGCCAGGAATGGCCTAGCCTGGAATCCCCTGCACCATTCTGCAGCTTTCCAGCTGCGTCACACACTGGCAAAAGAAACTTTCTCCTAGCTGCTTTCCTTTGAAGCAGAAACACGTTTACATCCTAGCCCCATTGAAGAACCATAGAAATGCCGGTTAGAAAAAGCATTACTTCTGTGTGTAGACCCAGCCAGGAATGGCCTAGCCTGGAATCCCCTGCACCATTCTGAGGCTTTCCAGCTCCCTCACACACTGGCAAAAGAAACTTTCTCCTAGCTGCTTTCCTTTGAAGCAGAAACACGTTTACATCCTAGCCCCATTGAAGAACCATAGGAAATGCCGGTTAGAAAAAGCATTACTTCTGTGTGTAGACCCAGCCAGGAATGGCCTAGCCTGGAATCCCCTGCACCATTCTGCAGCTTTCCAGCTCCCTCACACACTGGCTAAAGAAACTTTCTCCTAGCTGCTTTCCTTTGAAGCAGAAACACGTTTACATCCTAGCCCCATTGAAGAACCATAGAATGCCGGTTAGAAAAAGCATTACTTCTGCGTGTAGACCCAGCCAGGAATGGCCTAGCCTGGAATCCCCTGCACCATTCTGCAGCTTTCCAGCTGCGTCACACACTGCAAAAGAAACTTTCTCCTAGCTGCTTTCCTTTGAAGCAGAAACACGTTTACATCCTAGCCCCATTGAAGAACCATAGAAATGCCGGTTAGAAAAAGCACTCCTTCTGCTTAGTAGACCCAGCCAGGAATGGCCTAGCCTGGAATCCCCTGCACCATTCTGCAGCTTTCCAGCTGCGTCACACACTGGCAAAAGAAACTTTCTCCTAGCTGCTTTCCTTTGAAGCAGAAACACGTTTACATCCTAGCCCCATTGAAGAACCATAGAAATGCCGGTTAGAAAAAGCATTACTTCTGCTGGTAGACCCAGCCAGGAATGGCCTAGCCTGGAATCCCCTGCACCATTCTGCAGCTTTCCAGCTGCGTCACACACTGGCTATAGTACGATTCCCATTCCTGCTTTCCTTTGAAGCAGAAACACGTTTACATCCTAGCCCCATTGAAGAACCATAGAAATGCCGGTTAGAAAAAGCATTACTTCTGTGTGGAGACCCAGCCAGGATGGCCTAGCCTGGAATCCCCTGCACCATTCTGCAGCTTTCCAGCTGCGTCACACACTGGCAAAAGAAACTTTCTCCTAGCTGCTTTCCTTTGAAGCAGAAACACGTTTACATCCTAGCCCCATGAAGAACCATAGAAATGCCGGTTAGAAAAAGCATTACTTCTGTGTGTAGACCCAGCCAGGAATGGCCTAGCCTGGAATCCCCTGCACCATTCTGCAGCTTTCCAGCTGCGTCACACACTGGCAAAAGAAACTTTCTCCTAGCTGCTTTCCTTTGAAGCAGAAACACGTTTACATCCTAGCCCCATTGAAGAACCATAGAAATGCCGGTTAGAAAAAGCATTACTTCTGCGTGTAGACCCAGCCAGGAATGGCCTAGCCTGGAATGCCCCGCACCATTCTGCAGCTTTCCAGCTCCCTCACACACTGGCAAAAGAAACTTTCTCCTAGCTGCTTTCCTTTGAAGCAGAAACACTTTTACATCCTAGCCCCATTGAAGAACCATAAAATGCCGGTTAGAAAAAGCATTACTTCTGCTTGTAGACCCAGCCAGGAATGGCCTAGCCTGGAATCCCCTGCACCATTCTGCAGCTTTCCAGCTCCCTCACACACTGGCAAAAGAAACTTTCTCCTAGCTGCTTTCCTTTGAAGCAGAAACACGTTTACATCCTAGCCCCATTGAAGAACCATAGAAATGCCGGTTAGAAAAAGCATTACTTCTGGGTGTAGACCCAGCCAGGAATGGCCTAGCCTGGATTCCCCTGCACCATTCTGCAGCTTTCCAGCTGCGTCACACACTGGCAAAAGAAACTTTCTCCTAGCTGCTTTCCTTTGAAGCAGAAACACGTTTACATCCTAGCCCCATTGAAGAACCATAGAAATGGCCGGTTAGAAAAAGCATTACTCTGATGTAGACCCAGCCAGGAATGGCCTAGCCTGGAATCCCTGCACCATTCTGCAGCTTTCCAGCTCGTCACACACTGGCAAAAGAAACTTCTCCTAGCTGCTTTCCTTTGAAGCAGAAACACGTTTACATCTAGCCCATTGAAGAACCATAGAAATGCGGTTAGAAAAAGCACTCCTTCTGCTTATAGACCCAGCCAGGAATGGCCTAGCCTGGAATCCCCTGCACCATTCTGCAACTTTCCAGCTCCCTCACACACTGGCAAAAGAAACTTTCTCCTAGCTGCTTTCCTTTGAAGCAGAAACACGTTTACATCCTAGCCCCATTGAAGAACCATAGAAATGCCGGTTAGAAAAAGCATTACTTCTGTTATAACCCAGCCAGAATGGCCTAGCCTGGAATCCCCTGCACCATTCTGCAGCTTTTCCAGCTCCCTCACACAC